>NC_072785.1:8156164-8456164 GCF_022539595.1 Amphiprion ocellaris
GTGGAATAAAGTTCCCCTGCATGTAAAGTGCTTTTGTAAACTGTGTGATATTGTTAGGAAACAAACAATATGCTTTGTTTTGCAGTGAATTAAAAAAGCTGCCTTCATGGCAACAAATATATCACTATCAAGCCACCAAGGTACAAAATTACAGATATACGTAACCATCACATAAATAGTGAATGCAACTGATGTATTCAACAGGATAATAAGCCGTCACTCCTCTCACTTAAGGAACCCATTAAATAAACATGGATTTCTTTCAAGGCTAAAGTGGTATACTTAACATTCTCTGGGGGGATGACACAGATAAAAAAATTAAAAAAAAAAAAAACCCACAAGTAATATTACAAGAACCATGCACTTAATATAGCCCCTGAGCCCCTTTTTTTCCTTGTGAATGTGCCATTAGTCATTTTCATGACTCATCCTGCATACAGAGGTGTAATTGTTTGCAACATCTCCCTTCAGATATGACCTTAAAGCAACCTTAAAGTGGCACGTGTGTGGGTTTAATTTACAAGACAAGAAATGACAGGTGCCATTGTTTCATTTCTGTTCATTACACCTGCAGCAAACACACGTACTGACAAATTTGCCTGCAGGGGGGAGTAATATTCCAGTCTCTATGAACTGCTATTCCATCCAACCTTGTTTGATTCCTTCATGATACATGCACATATCATGGACAGGGCTAATTAACCCACGGAGCCTTGGGGTTACTTTGATCAACAGATGCAGACCACATGGCAGAGAGGCTGTCGAAGGAAAATTCCCAACGGAAGTGGTCTGTGTGGTTAGATTAGTTAACAAAACATCATATATTAACACAGACGACCGCTATTTGCTCTCGGTTTCGTACCTGCAGACAGTGTTGATTTCTATTAACTGCAACCATTACTTCCCAGCTCTGAATAAGTACTTGTGTAAATTGAAACAATGTAAGGCAATTTCAAATGTCATCAGATCAGAAAGCACTTCTGTCTGTCTTACCTACCAATATGTATGAGAATGATGTGCGCTGATAACACTTATTCATTGCTATGATAACATCCAAATACGGCACTAGGTTTAATTATATCAGGAAATGACAAAAAACTACTTTGTCATTTAATACAGAAGACATACCATATTGCCACATTGCTATCTTCATTATACAGTATTTTGCCTTATCCTAACTCTACTTTCTTTTACTTATTATTGGCCAGTTAATTGTGGTAATTTGATTAAGCACATCAGCCTATATTTAGAAAGATGCACCATGTAAGCATACAGTGCCTTTAAAAAGTATTCCCCCACACTTTAAGCTTTCCCTTTTTATTGCTGTTCAACACTGAATCGTCGTCCAGCATGCTTTGGGTCATTATCTTGCTTGAAAATAATCTTCTCCCAAGTCACAGTTCTCTTCCAGACTGCATCAACTTGTCCTCCAGGATTCAATAATACTTTGCTGCATTCATTTTACCCTGTACCTTTATAACTCTTCCATGGCCTGCTCCCGAGAAGCATCTCCACATCATGATGCTGCCACCTCCGTGCTTCACAGTGGGGAGTGTGTGTTTGTGATGATGTGCAGTGTTTGATGTCTGCCAAACTCAGCACCTAGTCTGACAGCCAAAAAGCTCAATTTTGGCTTCATCACATAAAAGAACCATCTTTCAGTCAACTTCAGAGTCTCCCACATGCCTTGTGGCGAACTTCAGTCAAGACTGAATATGAGCTTTTTCAAGAGTTGTTTTGTCTTTGCCACTCTGCCATAAAGCTTTGACTTGTGAAGAGCCCAGGCAACACTTGTATGCAGAGTCTCTCCCATCTGAGCTGTTGAAGCTTGTAACGCTTTCACAGGAGTCATAGGTGGTGGCCTGGAAAGTGGACGAAAGCAGGCAGCAGCAGCTCGGGGCGGTGTTTAAAAGTCAGCAGTCAAGATGGACAGTTTCCACCAGCATTTAGTCTGTATAGCAAGGTACAGAAACACACTGGTTTATTAAAATGTTCTCAAATGCATACATCAGGATGTACACAGTCTCCGGCAGGTTTAATTATGACAGGGTAGCCTATTAAAAATGCTATACAGGCGATCTGTTATCGCTGTTCATGGTTCAACCTCCATTTGACATGAATTTTCATGTAAATCAGCATCATGCCAGTTCTTATTAATCAGATGAGCAGACCTGTCCCTCTCAGACTACATACATAAAGTGAAAACCTTAATGAATAGTCAAATACAGAGGAAGGAAATATAGGCCAGTAGCTTTCACTGCTAATATGTCAGATATGGACTGTCAGGGCTTGACGTCTGTACTGATGTTATTTTAAGAAGCTTCACATGCCAGAACTTTTGTTGTTGCTAAAACCTTGAAGGATTAGATGAGTCCAATCCTAAGAGCTTCTGTAAAAAGCAACTGTACTCATTTTTAAATTGTTTTAGGTTCAAGAACCTAAAAGAGAAGTCCAGTTGCTTTTGACGGAGAATCTAGAGGCAAATCAGCACAATGTTCACATACAATAGACTAAAACTGTGATACATTGTATTTATGAGCTGTTTTCTGAACATTTCCAGCCTCTCTGACTGATAAACACCACCGTCAACCACACAACAGGTATTCTGTTAAAAGAACAGACTTCAAAACTCAACGGAAATGAAGCGTTCCTATCAAATGTCACATTGTTGAGTCAACATCTAAACCAGTCAGCTGTTAGATCCAGTGAGAGGCAGGAGTTTCCCATCATGCCCTGAGGCTGAGCAGTCACAGGGGAGTAACTGTGGCGCCTAGCTCTAAAAACTGCAGCTGCCTCGATCTCACAGTGTTATTGTTGCCCTACGTCATTGTGATGTCAGGGTAAGTCGGGACCAAGTTGGACAGAAATCTAAATGGCATCGATTGTGCAGTGATCGCTGGTGATTGATTCTGTGCAGCTCTTCTCAAATGATAAATGCCACCTGAATTGATCATGCACCAACCCTCATTCATTTACATATGATTTGTGATTGATATTCTAGCCAATAAGCATCTTCTCTTTGGATTTTGTTCAGGGTTAATCCAGATTCCTTTAAATAATTCTCTTTCGTCTCTTGGAAAGCAGAGTGAAAACAGAGAACAAATGGAAAACAATGTTCTGGCAGAATCCACATGATCCTAACCCAGCAAGGCTTTAAACCACCCCCACCATTTATGTACAAATGTAATCACTATACCATTATTGGCCTCCTCCCTTTGGGCTACAGCAAAATTAAGTTACTGATCTGTCTCTCTGTTACCTCACTTTCAGTATTAATTGCTGCATCAAATGAATGGGGCAAATCTCCGCACTAGGTCCTAATCACTTATCTGCCATTAGTACTGCTTGCCAGGGGGTATAATTGGAGCATTTGTGGAAAATAACTTAGTGTTATCAGCAACGAAGGCGCAAGGGGGGCCAACAATGTGCAAAAGCAACTATTGTCAGCTCAGAGAAAAATAACGGGATTTGGTTGCAACTTTCTGCAACGCTGGAGGCTGAATATACTCTTATGTGATTGTGTGTGAGCCGGGTGTCCACGCGTTTGACATATCACTGGTCTTTGATGTTTGTGCGAGCGTATCGCAGGGATATCAACACACTACGCGGGATGAGTGTGTGAAGCCGCTGGTGAGTGTGTACACTAAAAGGCAACAGACATATCCAGAAACAAAGTCAGCGGGCGATAAGACTCACACTCGCCTCAGAGCCAGAAACTTAGCCCGTCTCTTGACAAAACCCGATGATAGCTAAAGCTCCGCTCCTCAAAAGTTGAAGAGCAGGAAAGAAAAGAAAAAAAGAGGGAATAATCTTTCTGTAAATGCCAGCTCAGAGTTTAACACTCTACAAAGTCACCTCCAATTTAGATTCATAAAAAAGATTGCATGCGTCAGATCTTCCTAAGTAGAGGGACTTTTAGGAGCCAAACTTAATTTCCTAAGTTGGCAAACACCTCCACGATGTGTGATCTTTCAATTAGGGGGGAACAGCTGCGAGTCAGTGTGTGCATGTGTGTGTGCGGTGTGCACAGGTCGGCTAAGTTACGGTGGTCTACAGTGACATTTGCCCTTATTATGTTGTAAGTGAAAGGAAAGCAGTATCCACTGATCTGTGAATCGCCGGCCCCCTCCCCCTGCAGCTGCATTTTTCATTCTCAATTAATATGAAGAGCTGCATTCCGAGTGCTGATTGATGTTGATTGAAACATGCAAAGGGCATCAAAGAGCAATGAAAGCTGGCTCGTCAAACCCACACACTCCCATATATCTACACACACACATTGTGGTATGCGGCGTCGTCTCCACTGTGTGTACATATCTGTCAGCTTGTGTGCATGCCCCAGTGTGCGTCCTATTCTGCTCTGTATGCCCGAGAAGGAGCGCATAATTTACGAAATATCACAGATAATCGTGTCGAGATTAACTATCTCATTTTGATTAATGCCTAATGTTTAATTAACTCAACTTTAGGTCTTCGGCTTGTCGGAGGTTCTCCTGCATAGCAAATAGGTTTCTTGCTCGGTGTCAGGTACACCGTGGGTACGAGTGCGTGCCGGTGAGGAAGTGGGACAGGTATTAATCTTCTGGGATGATATTTGTGGGCTGCCAGAAGCGATGAATAATTAATATTACCCAAACAAAATGAAGAATAACAAAGTAATAAACAGCACATAGCAGGAATGTGTGAATGTTTATACGTGCAGCTGGTTTGAGACTAAGTGCGCCACATGTGCACACTTGGATAAAACACTTAGCATGTCTCTGGTGCCCATATTTCACTTGTGTGTCCTGCAAGTACTGAAACTGTGTGTCTAATTTAATTCATATACAATAAAAGTGTGCGCACTTGAGTGTGCATCCAGGGGAGATTATGCCAACGCTGTGTATAGTATGCATGAGCATGTGTGAGCGCATATTATGTTGGCGATTATACGCTCCTCTTTCTATCTAAGACATTTCTTTGAAGCTTAGGTTGGTGTACAAGACAAAGTAACCATGAAATTGACACCCAATCCGTTGGCAGGACCAACATCCTCATCCAAATGAACCATTTAAACAGTTCTCCAATCCTTTTCTAGTAATAATTCATCAATATGAAATCTCAGCTATTCAATATGCATTATATTTCAGAGCCAGGATATGAAAGCCTACAGTGTCTAGAACATTTTTTTTTTGCCATCCCGTCTTTCAGCTCCTCCTCCTGCTTTTTCTCTCCCAACTGGCATACCCTGCGCCTGTCTGATAACGTGATTTCACGCAAAAGTGAAATCCTCCTCGTGTCTGATGTATGCATCTCTCACTCAATCCTCCATCCCCCCGTTTCCTCTTCCCCTCACCTCCCCCCCACAATACCACACCTGACATTTGTCGGGAGTCGGCTCAAAAGGGAAAAGACGCTTTGTGGCATTTGCAGGTCGGCGTTTGTGCGTGTGAAAAAGAGAAAGAGCAGGTGGGGAAGAAATCAATGTCTTTGGCAGGTGTGTCCCCATATATAAGAAAGACTCAGAGGAGGGAGAGAGGTAGTAAGGAAGACAGAGGAGGGAGTGTCATTGGCAGGTATGCATGTGTCTCAGAGGTAAATGGGAGCTCTGAAGGGTAGTGTCGCATTTGGGAGTATATTTAATATCAGATTAAGCATCTGATAGATGAGGGAGGGAGAGAGTAAAAGATGGAGTGTGTGTGTGTGTGTGTGCGCGTGCGTGTGCGTGTGTGTGTGTGTGTGTGTGTGTGTGTGTGTGTGTGTGTGTGTGTGTGTGTGTGTGTGTGTGTGTGTGTGTGTGTAAAACTACACCCCTAAGAGAGACAGAGAGAGAATGAATTTTTGAAAGATAGCCAAGAGATAAAATGACATTTACGGATCAGAACTTCACACGTCTTCCATTCTTGAACATCAGGCAGCCTGTCCTTTCATGGGGCCGATCTGTCACCTCAGCTGGGCCCCTGAGCTTTGGTAAAACACATGCAGATGGATGTGGCGTGCTCTCAAGAAAAAAAAAAAGAAAGGGAGCTTTACTTTGTTCCAGCTTTTCTGATTTACAGAAAGAGCAGTTTTGGTTTAGTGCAAAGAGCTATTTTCAGAGAAGTTTCTTTTATAGTTTTTAACTGTAGATTTTCGAAGGAAACCAAGCTTTGTCATGTTCACCCCACCTCACATTTTGGCACTTTCACAACATTTCCATCCACCACTTTCCTTCAAAAGAACCTCATACTGTACTCTAACCACATTTTCTCAGCAGCTACAATCCAATCCAAACCTCCTGCCTCCCTGACCACTATGGGTACTATACCCACTTCTTTACGGAAGCATGAGCAAATCGATCCACATAGGAGTTTTATGGTACAACGACTGGTATGGGATCCTTTGGGAGAGCGTGAAATGTTTTGAATAAAATATAAGAACTCTGGAATCAAGACCTCTGGTTCCTTTTCTGTTGAGGCGCAAGACGCTGAGCAGTGGGAGAGCTACAGGGAGTGTAATCCACCATTTTCTGCTTAAGGGTTAGGATGACCAACTTGCCTGTTATTCATAGAAACAGTGTTCGTGACACTACAGAATGGAGACTTGGCAGGGGAAGCAAGAGCATACAGACAAGCTGCTGTTGGAAGCACCCTCAAAAATCCCTCTGTTGCCTGATCTGCAGCCATTTTGAATAGATCAAGACTTTGGCAAGTTAATAATCCGATACTTGCCAACTAATGTATATTTTTGCTTCAAGCATCACCTTTAGCAGCAGTTTATCTAATTTTAACTCAACAGAAATCCCCTCTGTTTTTGTTCATAATTTTTGGCCAAATGTTTCAACTTGAATTCAATGGATATGTGAGAATGTAGGTTAGTTTGTCTTATTTTGTAACTTACATGATTTGAGAAGATCTTTAAATCTGAATTTCTTGTGTTATTTTTCTCAAATTTCGCCATCTTTTTATGTTGAACATACCATCAGAAAAAAAGATGGATTCAATGTGTCAACAACACATTCATAAGGAACACATTAAGTGGCCCTTCAGGCTAAACTCTAACAAACGCCACCACCACCATCATACTGTAATATATTAGTGTGCTGACATTTGTTAATAAATGCAAAATTAAAAGTAGCACACAGACTGGGAGTGTCGTTGGTTTAACAAGTATTTAATCACAAACCAATATATTGGATCTGGGCAATCTGTCCAAAAGATCTTTTCAGGAAGAATTATGACCCTCAATTTGAACCACAAATCTTCCTACAGACTTAGCCGATCACATGATTAGTTTTGTCTATAGCTGCCTTGATATAGAGCCTGGTGCTTCAATTTGAGGCTAAAGACCTAACTTAGAAGTCTCTGCACCCTGTAAGTTTTGACAGGAAGTGGTAGATCGTATCTCAGCCAGTTTCTTTTTCTTCTTCTGCCATCTGTTTACAAAATAATCTGCCAGGTCACTGTTGTGGTGGCCTTTGTGTCATTCAGCTGCCTCCCCAGTGAATCGCTCGTCTGGGTGAAACACCAATTTCACTGACTTGGATTGCAGTTGGCGACAGCAATCGGCTGTCTAATCATGGGCATCCTTGTCCTGCAGCCTCTGTATGATTGGCATCGCAGCACAGGAACCATTTCTCCACCTGCTGCAGGTTCTGGATGGATCCAGCTCAAGGACTACCGTCGCAAGTTGAACTCCAAGGTGTTGGAGTCCATTCGCGAGATAAGAGACTCACTAAAGAGGCAGCTGGATGACATCAACGGGCTCCAAAAAAGCAACCTCACCAGCCAGCGGGTAGGGAAATATCAGATGGGACAGACTAGTTGTTGCTAGTTAGCAATGACTAAATCCTTTTTAAAAATGCCTACATTTAGCACCCTTAATAACAAAACCTGCACAGTACTCAAGAAAAGCAGATACTCCCCTGCATACCAAATTACACTTGTAGCATGATATAAGACTGTCAGATCCCCTTCACTTACTTGAATAGACGAAAATACAGGAGTTGGCCAAAGACATCACATTTTATTCATTGCAGGCCCATAAGCACCTATTTCATGTCAATCATCATGAAGATATGTCCCCCAAAACTACAAATGTCAGCATGGTGGCATTAGAGGATCATCTGGAAACCAGTCTAAACTTTTTTTAAACAACAAACTGTACAGAAAATGTGGAGCTACTTCAGATACATAAGGTAAATCCTTACATAACTCACTATTAAAGTGTATTCATGCTTCAAGTTATGCATAATAAAGGGCATGGCTGCTTTGACTGACAGGTAGGCACCATCACCGGACAGTTTATGGCCCAGAGACGCTCGCATGGTCCACCTCAGCTCCACTTTAACGCCACCTCTCTGCTTATTTTTGGATTAGCCGGGAGTCAGGAGGAGTCGCACGCTGCCAAGACGGTGCCACACTGATGTTCAAAACAGCTGTTCAGGAAAATTATGAGTGAAGTCAGGAAGGGTTTGTCCACCTTCATATACAGTCTGACAGACAGACAGACAGACAGAATGATAATCAAGGCCTCCCCCTCTCACCTAGCAGCCACTATGAGACGCAGAGGATTGAATGACCCAGAAAATGAATTGATCAATTCATCATCAGTCACTCATCAGCCAAATGCATGAAGTCAGTTTAGATTTGGCTGTAATATATGACACAGAGCTGTCTGGGTTTTAGTATTCTCGAAAGTAGTTATAGATATGAGAAACCATGCGAGAGAGAAGACGGGGAGAGAGAGAGGGTTGTTTTTTATTCATACCAAAACACAACTGCAGTTAACAATATCATTCATCAATTCCGCAATCATGATAGAATTTCAGCCTAAGTGAACGTCTCACGGTCGGGTTTTACAAGCCGGCGAGAAGGTGGCAGCTGACTAAAAATAGCCCTGCAGCAGGGTCTCATAAATGGGAAGGAGAAACAGTAAAGGGGAACGAAACGAAAAACACACACACACGGCCAAGTGGTGATTTCATTTCCCTACCTGTCATAGCGCGGCTAAATAACTCTGGTCAGGGTATTACAAGCTCTGGGCTCGATGGCTCTGAACAGCAATCCCATACAGGTGGGGGAAATGAGCGAGAAGAAAATAAGGAAAGTGATAAGAGGAAGGGCAAGAGGGAGGTGAGACAAAAAAAAAAAAAAAAACGGAGAGCAGGGGAAAAAAATGAAATGGAGAGGAACTGGGGAGAGATGGATAAACAGAGAGGGGAGAGCCTTAATAAGAAAGAGAAGGATGTAAATGGGCGAAGGAATCGGAGCGCCTGAAGGAGCAGGAGGCGGGCCTGCTGTGTGCGCTCTTGGACGGACACACACATATACACAGAGTGCATCCTGGTGAGGTGGACTCTGACAGATGGAATTACACACTCCTATAACTCTGTAACTGCGCTGGGACACACACAAAGGCGACAGTTGACTTTCTGAAGCCAGAGTTCTCTGGGCAAGGTTACTTCCTCAGCAAGTTTACAGTTATCTCCCTCGCCCCTCACTCACACTCTGACACACACCACAAAGACAGAGACAGAGAGCAAGAGAGGGAAGGACAGACAGAAACAGAAAAAGAAGCACTCTTTTAGTGATTCCAATCTCTACCATATTGCACAGTGTGTGACAAACTGCAGTGGTCTCCTGCCAAGAGAGAGATGGAGAGTGAGAGAGAGGTGGGGAGTAAAAAGTGTGGGATGGGATACAAGAAAGAAAGAGAGAGACACTTAGAGACAACGACCAAGAAGAAAAAAATGAAAGTTTTTGTATTTGTGCCAAACCAAAGCAGGGACAGGACACTATTTGTTAATAAATGACAGCAATAGAGTGACAGTCATTAAAATCGGTGCACCCAGTGTGCAGGTATTATGCTTAAAGGTATCCCAGCCTTTCCAGCCAGGATAAGAGTGCATGATCTGAGTGTATTTAGGCTTCAAGGACACTTGATTGAAGTCATAAAAATGAAAGACGACTTGTTGGAACGGAGAGACTGCGGAATCTCTCCCTTAACTTCTCTTTCCCTCCCCTCCCTCGCCTCCATCTTTCTCTTTCCCCACCCCCCACTCTCTCAACTCCCTGTCTCCTCTGCGGACTCTTTATCCTGCCAAAACAGTGCCTTCGTCCCTAACCCTCAGAGGTAGAGGCGGGGATAATTGAAAAAGTTCTCACACTGGGAGTTAAGCAAAGCAGATAAGAGGAGAAGTAGTTGCAGGAGGGGGGAAAAAATGTTAGCCGCACAACAAATACACAGGATGAATGTGTTTGTTCGGGGTTTGCAGAGAGCAGGAAGAGCAGGAAGAGAGAATTTCTTTTTTTTTCTTGCCCTGAGAGGGAAAAGAAGGGAGTAAGCAATAAATGGAGAGTTTGTGTGTGGTAAAAAAGGGTAAGAGCGGGGTGAGAGAAAGACAGAATGAAAGCTTTATCTTATCTACTTTAGCCATCGCTACTGTCCACTGGCTCAGAGTATAATACCCACTTATGCAAATACGTCCGCATCTCTGCTCCCCTGATACTGTGGAAGGCCTAACAACAGTTTAACCAAGTGTGTTTTTGTGTGGGCTTGTGTTTAAATGCACCTCTTGGGTCTGTGTGTAGCTGTGTGTGCAGGAAACTGCTGTGCCAGGAAAGCCACCACCACCACCACCACCACCACCACCCTCCCCTCCCCTCTCCCATCCCTCCAGCCATCCATCCACGCCTTGCTCCCCCTTCATCCCTCATTCCCTCTCCCTGCATCCATGCTTCCCTCCCTGCTGACATCCCCTCCTCTTTTTCCCTTCCATCTTTCTTCCCCTCCATACTTTCAACCTTCCCACCCTCCCTCCCCCCTCCTCTCCCACCCCTTTCCCTCCTTCTGTCACTGCCTTTTGTCTTTTCACGGCCACCTCGAATGGCTCCAGATCAATCAGAGGCACTCAGTGGAGTTTGTTAGCGAGCCGCTGTTGTGGGAGAATGAAGCCATGCACCCAGGGGTCCGCCGCCCTCATAATTAAATAGCTAGCGGACCGAATGCTTTCCTCTCGAGGACCTCCCGCACTCTCTCGCCGGCAATCTACCTCCGAGCGATTTGTGACGCTTCAAAACTAATCACTTAGGCCTGTGCAATCCCGGGCATGCTATAGAGAGGAAACTGGCAATATTATTAGGTTTTGGAAAATGTCCACTCTTAATAAATGCTCTTGGAGGAGCAGCTGATGCTAATTTGAAAGCAGGGTTAAACCGCTGGGTGGCTGGAGAAGGAAGGTGGGTATGCTGATGAAATCAACAGTCAATGGGATGGACAGCTCCAGGTCGGGGAGCCGTCGATCAAAGGCTGATTTACGTAAAGCAGGAAAATAACTTGCGCGTGCTGCGATCAATATCTCATCCTTTAAGTGCCAGCGAGGAATTATAACTGAACAGCACTACCACTGTATGACCCACATACAGTACACTCACACAGACATGCATGTTGTTTGTTAGTGGAAGTGGATCATAAAACAGGAAGATTTCTCATTCAGTCATGAAATGTATTTCAGTTAAACATTCAAAAAAGGCAACTAAAATAGAAATCAAGTTAGAGATATCATATTAGACTAGTGTCCCTCGACCACAGAGAAATTATCACTCAAATCTTAAGTGTCCCTCAGCTCTATACAGCTTCTTAGCTCCTTTAAAATAAACTTTCCTTTCGTCAACCTTGTTATCTGCCATTGAAAACAGACAGCTGTCTTTATTTTCTCAGCTAGAAATCTCTGATAAACCCACTGTACACTCCCTCCAAAGCACCAAATGGCAGACGGACGAAGTTTGCAACTAGCCGGTGAGCACAGTGGAGCATATGGCGGCTAAAAAAATCCAGATATTTTTCTTAGGAGTTGTTAGAGACAAGAAAACAGACATGCAAAAAGTGAATATTGGACCTCAATTCGTCAAGAAGCCAGAAGCACAGCTCATGATAAATGCTAATGTTCTTCAGTGTCTGCTGGCAGCTGATTAACACAATTGAAAATATGACAAGTTTGTGTTTTGAGCTTGTTTCCATCTTCCTAAGTGGCCAAAAAATCAATTACCAGGCTTTTAAAAACAAAAAAAGTCAAATTCAGCTTTAAATCCACCATAGAAAAGGACTCTTTGGAGGAATGGGAACGTCAACATTAACTACTGCATGACAACCGGGCAACTGAATCTGTGGAGGATAATCATGTAATACTACCGCTGCAGAAATAATTGAATCTTAATCATGGTGGTGGTTGGCTGCCTACAAATGAATGAACATGTGTGACTCTGAAATAGATGTATAAAATGTACCACTTATTGAAAACAGTTCAAGAAGATAGGATCGCTATTTTCTTTCTTGGGTAGATTTACATTAGAATTCGTTTTTTCGCTCTTTTCAAAGCAGTTTTTGGTCCTGCAGTAATTAAATGGGGAGATTAGAGGCTTCTCTCTGCACAGCTGCCTTGCTAGCATGTACTGCAGCCTGCACGTCAGGCATTTAGGAAACACTGGTAAATTGTAGCATCTATCAATAGGTAGATGTTCAGCCAATGAGCAGTTTTGTGTAATATTTAATTTATATTTTACCACTAGGCGATGCACTGGATTCAAGTGGAGATTATTTGTTTTATTTTGATGCAAAGATTTGTATATTAGCAGGAATGTAGCACCACATGTAAGTGAAAGCAGTTCTGTCAATGAATAATTGTGATGTCAGTATTGATCTAAATAATAGTGTCTATCATTCTGTCCATAATCGGGCAGCTCTACGTGACACTACAACAAAATCAACTGTTTACATGGAGAACTGAGGATAAGGCATGCATGCCAAAGCAGACAAGGGAAACACATGTACAAACACACGCACACAAAACATTTTTCACAGCCAGCATTATGACAAAAGACACAGGCAGACAAACGGTAACGTTGGCAGAGCTTCGTCACTGCTGGGAAATCCTTGGCAGTCGACCTGTAACCCCCTGCCGATCCAGTGGAGACGGTTGGGTTGAGCCCGATGCAGAACGGAGGGAGAGCTGGAAACGGACAGATCGGCCACGTCCGGATATATCAGGCATCCTCTAACCGGAGCTGACAAGCCTGCCAATGGATCTGCAACTGTACTACAGTGCCATTTTGAAAATTAACACTGGTAAACAAAGTCTGGGAGCTACTGCTGCTGGAATTTCCAATACAATGATTGTTTTGCTGACTCATAAGCTTTGCTTTGTTTCTTCTGCCAATAAAAAGAAGCACACAAAATATATATCACATTATAACTGGATAACTGTGTACACAAGTGGCCAGAAGAGAAGACGGCCAACACCTCCCTGTTGACTTACATGTTAAATCCAACGACTTAATAAGTTTGAGCAAAAAATATAGCAAATATTCAAAGCGTAAAATTATAATTTTCATGCTTCATCTGTCATGCAAAATTAATTCTATGTTTTCATTGCCAGCAGGAGAATTGTGGGATGAGTATTCAAATGAGTATTTAAGCTAGCTAGTTCCAGAGTAATACATTTATAACACGTTATATAACCTTGGCCCAACCACTCAGCTTCATAATGATTGAAGCAATTTGGTAGCTTCGAGCGTGCGACTGATTTCAATTTTGATTCATAATTATTGATTGCTAATGATAATCGAGCATGGTGACCCTTTACCAGAAGTGTGAATTCTTAGTATGACACTTCTGTACACCCAAGGAGCCATTTGTTGAAAGCTAATTTTACATTTTCTTCACAAACACTGCAATGAAAAAGGTGGGAAGATATATTCAGACATCGTGTTAAATGCCTTTGTAGACAGCTGGTGACAAAATGCAAAATAAAACATGTCTCCACAAAGCCACTGGGGTGAGACTAACAGTGCAGTAGTGTCTCATGTGAGTTACATTACCACATGCTGCACAGTAACCAGCCTAAATAGGAAAATTCCATTTCTCATGGCTAGATTTTGATCCACTTCCTCTGGTGACATATCAACCAAAATTGAGATATCTCCTCTCCCAGTCCAATTTTATACCTGACAACTCTCACTCAGACATAGTCACCTGTGAGCTGCTGAAAAAAGATATATCCATCCAACCATTTTGCCCAGCTGTCCTGCTTGAAAAGAATCTTTCTACCAAACCATTCCACCTGCATGCCTCAGTGCTAGTTCACTCTTGTGTCACGACTGGAAAAACACAACACATAAACCTCCTGCAAAAACTCAGCTGATGTTCGTCCACTCCACCGCTTTACAAACAGAGTAAAAAACATGCAATGCCACGAGCAATTTCACTAGAAAAAAAAAATCTATGCTTGTCCATTCCTTTTTCCTCAATTAAAAAATCTTCACCGCTGTGTTTTCCTTGCCTGAGGTAATTCAGAACTTATTGATTCTGAACTATTTCCTGCTGCAACTGCTTCTTTACAACACAAGAAACACAACATTTCTTTACAACTCGAGAAGCCCAACCCAAGTTAGTTCACCAAGCACAGAGCCGAATCTTGGGGAAACTAATATCCATGAGTCAAGAAATCACACAAAAGTGTTTTTTTGTTTTCTACCAGTTGAAATTTTGTCTGACCGGGCATCTTCTTCCCAAAAAGTCCAGATGGCACTTGTACGATAAATCATAAAAAGTGTTAGAAACAGTTGCAATTTAACGGTGTTCTTCAGCTCTCCCTTTGGAAAAAACCAAAGTGAATGGGGGTTTGATACAAGATATATGAATGCAACTGACCTGAATTAGAGTGAAATATTGCCCCGCTCTCTAGCGTGACTTGGCATGAGATAAGTGCGACAGGGAAGCTGCTTTAGCGCTATCTGGAGGACGGTCTGTCCTCTGTTGTGAAGGGCAATGAGGGAGGAAAATTGATCACATCCCGTTTCTCTTCCCTCCATCACACTTTTTTATCCACCGCCTCTTCTTTTCTCTTTTTTTGTGTCACCCCACTCTTAAAGCACTCATTTATAGTCTTGGTGGCCCATCAGCTGCTTTCAACACTTTCAAAAGAATTAGTATTGGAGTGACTCTCTCCGTGTCACTGGTGCCACATCCGCATGCGTCCTTCCACCCCATAAATAGTGTTTATGTATTAGATGTTGTGCATATGAATATCAGATCATCTTGACGTCTCCCCACTGCACCGGCAGTCAGCCCGGGATATCACTCAGGATTTATCTGTCGTTCCGCTCTGCTCTGCTTTATGGAGGCAGCTCGAACACAGAGGTCAATACAGGAAAGGGAGAAGGAGAGCGAGACAAAGAGAGCAGGAGAGAGAAACAAGACTTCCCAACAAATGACAACTGCTTGGGTGTGATGGATGCTCTCAGATATTATCTGACTGAGTTGTTCGTATCCATGCATGTGTGAGGCAGAGCTGTGACTGTGACCGTCTGGGGGTGTGTGAACGTGTATTTCGCTGTGTTTTGCGCACAGATACAAGTGTGTGTGAGACGGCATCTACAGCAATATATCTGGGTAGTTTATTGCTGTTACAGGAGATTACAAGTGTTTTACAGGAGGTGTGCGGCATATGTTTATCTGTGTATGGAGGTGCGTGACGGGTTTCTGGAAACTTAGAAAGCCTGTCGTGACATTTTTTGAGGTTGGATTCGAAATAAAATAAAGTTGGAGTGCCGACATCTTGTTTTGCATTCACGCTAAGAAAACAGGTTAGAAATTGCTGCCTTTTGCATATTTAGTTCTCCAGTTATAGGTGACAGAAAGGTCTTGGGTAAGCTAGAAAACTTACAATCAAGCCTGAAATTAAATTTTTTTTTTCCAATAAACAGCAACACATCCCACACTGTAAACTTGATGTTAGATTTTACTTGATAAAATGATCAAAATTACAAGAAACTAAATAAATAAACTATTTTTCTGGAGTACCACTGCTGTCTACATTGGTATTCTCCAGTGCTTGTGATTTTTTTTTTTGCTACAGATGTCAATGCAGTAATTTGCAATGCAATACAGCCAGTTAACCAGATGGGTGGCCTACATTGTCTTCTGTCTTTTCCCTGCCTGGGACCTTGGCACTCTCTGCTTTACATGACTCCATTATGCTACACAACACATTGCAATTCAAATCCTAGAGTAACGTCTGGACTTACACAACGTATTACAATGCAGAACTACTGGTTTCTGTGAGTTTTGACAGTCCACTTAGTTGTCAACACCACATTTGGGCAGATGAGGTTATCCTTTTCGATCCTTTATTGATCCCCATGGAGAAATTAGTTTCTGGACTTAACCCATCCCAAGAATTAGGACCAAATGGCAGCCATCGTGTGGTGCCCGGGGACCAACTCCAACTCTAAGCCAGTGCCTTGGCCTGGAGACCGACTCTAGCTTTAAGCCAGTGTCTTGGTCAAGGGCACTTTGGAGAATTAATCTGTGTTTGACAGTGGGATAAACTGGAGCTCCCAGAGAAAACCCAGGCAAGCACAGACAACATGCAAATTCCACACAGAAAGACCCTGGCTAGTGTTTGCACCCAAGATGTTTGGTCTGTGAGGCAAAAGTGCTAATCACTGCCAGAAAGGCAACTAATGGTAGCTGGACCCCATTTATAGGATGCAAGATGAACACACAGCACTGAGTGTGTAGAAGCTGACAGTGACTAATAGGAATCCGTGGTGAAGTTAGCAAGCCGGGCTAACAAGCATTTGCTTTCAGAGCAGAATACAAACTTAACAGAACAACGTGTTCCCTCTAAATGTCGAACTTTACAAAGTGACAGTCAAATTTGTGTTTCTAATGGTTGAGTGAATAAACTTCATTAATATGTAGCACAGTGCACGCATAATGCAACACAAAGTTAACAAAAAGCAGAAAATAATAGAATTTCCAACACAGAAATAAAAACAAGAAAGAAAACATAAAATAAAATGGAATAAAAAATAATAAGATAAGATGAAATAAAACAGCAGTCAAGTGAAAAACACTTCAGGAGAAAGCAATGGTACAAAGATTTTACTTCAAAGTGACAGATTTAGAGCCCGAAGACCCTCAGGCAGACCGTTCCAGAGTTTTGGGGCTTAATTAACAAAGGCTGTCTCCCTGCGCCCTGGAGTTCTAACCTCAGGAACAATTAAGAGGCTTGAGCCACAGGATCTAAGGGACCAGCAGGGACATATGTCTTAACAATGTCAGACAGACAAGACGGGCAAAAGTAGTTCAGTGATGTAAAAACCGATCAAATAAAATTTTAAATCAATTCCGTGACAGAGGGGTAACCAATGCAAAGACTTGGAATGTGGCCTCCTTGTCTGGTTTTAGTCAGAAGCCATCCTGCTGGATTCTGTGTGAGCTGTCACTGACCAGTAGCTTTCTTAAACACACCAGACAGAAGGGTGTTACATTAGTCCAGCCTGCCTGAGATAAAAGCATGTGTTAACTTTTCTGTCTCTGTCTGGCAGAGAAATGGTCTAACTGTTACAGCATTTGTTAACTGATAGAAGAACACTGTAGTCACATTTCTAATGCCATTCACAATTTAGGTCAAAGTCAATGATCGCACCAAGTTTTCTGACCTGTTCCTTGGTGGTTAGTGAGACTAATTTTAGGTGGTCATGACAAATTTTCTCTCTCAGGCTTTGCTCCAAAAACCAGGTACTCAGTTGTGTTTTGATTTAGCTGGAAGAAACTCAGATTTATCCACAGACCTTTGGCAGAGATGCATGCAGCTAGAATTGTTAGCATATAAGCTTACAGAGATGTATATAAAGTTGGGTATCATCTGCATAATTATAGAAATTGATGTTGGATTTTTTAATAATATTGCAGAGTGGTAACATACAAAAATAGAAAAGAATGAAGCCTAAGTAAGAGAACTGCGGGGCACAACATGTCAAGTTCACTTAATCAAAGGATTGGTCATCTATGGCTACACAGAATTGGAGTCCAGTTAAAGTTAGTACTGAGCAGAAATTTGAAAATATGGTGCCCTTCTCCTGAAGCTCTTAAATGCAGTCCAGCTAAAAGTCAACATTTGTTTTATTATTTTCTAATCCATTTTGCCACTAAATCTTATTCTTTAAGTGGACTTTGTTGGCATTTACACTATCTCACCTGTTCTGGGTGAAAACACGTGTCATTGGCTAAAACCTGCCTAAAAAAAGAGCCAAGAGGAAGTTAAGACGTGTAGTTTCCATTCAGACAGTTAGAATTACAACATACTGAAGAATATATATTTTTTGCCAAATGGTGCCAAAAAACCCCCCCCTTATACCAGCTTTAAGTAACACTTGAATCATTTAAGAACGGTGCCAGAATACTAGGATCTACAATATTGAATGCAGCCTTGAAACGTAACATTACAACCACAATTGGCTGTTTCCACTGTAGCTACTACTCAGCTGCAGACAGCCCATCGTTTAAACGAAGCATTTTGACACCCCCGTCTTCAAGATCAAGGCTAAGACACTGCTTCCACAATTACATTTAAAAAAACGTTTTATCCTCATTCAAGAAAATCAAGCTAAACCTGCGAGCTAGTTCAGGCAGCCCAACTTGAGCCAGCTGCTGTGCTCGCATGAAATACTCCTCTCGCAGCAACACATATCCAACAAACCCTTTTAATCACGGTGGTGTACTTAAGCCCTCAGTGCTCTGCTCATTCTTTAGCTGCATGCCTGCACACACACCAATACTAACTCCCCACTCCCTGCTGAGTTGAGCTCTGTGGTTTTCTCGTGGGGAGTGATGAGATCAGAGCCAAGACACCAAACGTTAATCCTGTACATATTCTACATTTCCATAATCATCTATTCCATGTGATGTGTATAAGTGAACAACTATAGCTGCAGTGGGCTGATAGCTGTGCTTTATGCTTACACAAAAGTGATGACTTACTTTAAACAAAGTCATCACATCTGATATTTGAAGTCTATGATCCATAGATGTCACTAGTTTCACTTGGTTTCTTCCTCAGTGTGGCTCTGCCAGGCCTGTAGTGCAGACATTTTCACCTTCAGGGTTTTGCCCTTGTTCCTGCCTTGAGCACGTAAAACCAAAAATTGCTTCCCAAAATTTACGCTCCTGCAACTAAACTGCATTCTCATTTACATTTTGAAAGAAATGTGATGTAGCGGGAAAGGCTCGCAGGTTGAAAAAGCCACAAAGTCCACATAAGAAGGTAGGAGGGAAGAACAGAAGTAACAGGATTTTCACCCAAGACCACAGGTTGTGTCCCTGTGTGGGACTTATTCTTCCAAATAAGTTTACTTTTACTTGTTAACTTTCTATGTCTACTCATCGCTTGGTTTAGCTAAGTCCCCAAAACTATGTGGCTAGTAGGGATGTCCTGATAAAGTGTTTGTTTGTTTTCATTTTTGCTCCCAATCCCATCTGAGTCATTTAACATTTAATAACTGCTGATAGTATGTGGGAGTTTAGCTAAGAAAGGCACAATTACAAAGTTGAAAATGAGGCTTAATGACCTCTAGCCAGACCACAAGTGATCAAATAAGCTATGGTTAATATAATATAATATATAATGGTTGAATTCATGGCATTTCCCCCGTGTGTCTGCGTGAAAATATATGTACTTACAAATCAGTTAAAAACATTTGTGATTGACCCCAGTCCCGGTCTTACACATAGGACATCCCTCGAGGTGAGGTTTAAGAAAAAATCTGGCTTCGATTGACACTTTCACAATGATGACTACAAGTTAGAAGTTTGATTAAGTTTAGACACCAAAACTACATAGTTGAGTTTAGGGAAAAAGCCCAGATTGACCTAAAATACGACCATTTAACAAACCGTTTGAAGCTTCTTCTCCACTTTCTGCATTACCAGGGTTCCGCTCCATCTAATATATGATTGGTTGGCTGAGAAGGAGAGACTGTAAAACACAAAATTTGGCAGAAGGTACATTTCCTTCAAAACTTAATTAAAAATGCAGTTTAGCTGCATAGAAATGTAATTTTTTGGGACACGGGGTGGTATAAAACAGGTGCTAGCCAAATTATACATCCCAAGGAAAACCCCACATGCTAAATTACACCAAGGTCAGACTTGGTGGAGTTCACTGGGTGTTCATGCTTAGGATCATTGCTCCAGTTCATTGTCCTAAAAGGCAACATTTAAACATTTAATTTTAAACTCAACGAGCTGGAGCGGCGCCAGATTGAGGGAAACGGTTGCATTCCTACACATGTAACTGCTGTAAACCACGTAATGATGCATGTTTGTGTGTGTATGCGGGTGCCACCGGTGCACTGTTGTGCGTCTCCTTACAGACAGTTTTTCCTCTGTGGGCAGGTGGTGTTGAAGCCCATCCAGATGGGCTCTAAATCATGTCTGTTTTCTTGCCAACTCCCAACATAAATATCCCAGAAGGAACACAGAAGTTACCTTGGGGTCTACCATCTTTCAATCTCCTGTCGGTGTCTCACCCGCCTCTCAAATAACTTCATCTCTGACAGCTTTTTGCTCTGTCACATTTTCTCTGACACCTCCTGGTCTTCTTTTTTCCCCCTCTTTCTTTTATCTCTTACTTGCATGCTCACTTTATTTTGCTGTCTCTCTCTCTCTGTTTTTAATCTCCCCTCCCCCCGCCTCCCCTCAACCTGTCTGAATCACTCAGTCTGTCGGAATTTGTTTGCTCCTGTATCCATTTCGCTTGCTTACTCTTTACCTTTTGTTACTTGAATTTTGTCTTCCTGCTTTCTGGACGTTTACCCCACTTTTTCATCTTCACCACGGGTGTTTGCCTAACTTGTCGCTTTGGCACTCGCTCAGCCATGTGTCCCACAGCCATCTGTCAGCATCTGTTTAATCTCACATCAGCACATGTCTCTCTCACCTTCTCTCCCCTGTCTTACCTCCTGTCTGCCTCTTCCGTCTGCTTGTCTTTCACCCCCTGACCTATGCCTATGGGGGCCTCTATAGGGCTGTATTGTACGTGGTGTGTTGTCTCCAAGTCTGCCCTTATCACAGAAGCCCACCTGGCCAAGATTTCTGGTCTTCTGCCTCAGTTGCAACATACCAAAACACAACGAAACACACCTTCTCATGTGTGCATCCAGACTGCTGCACAATTCACAGGGAGGGGAACGATGGGAACAACTTTAGGAGGATGTGGAAAGTTTGGATATATTTTGAATAGGTCTCCACGAGCACAATCTATAGGTGCATAGTCTGTAAACAGAATTTTTGTGTGGTGGTGTGTGTGTGCATTCACTTATCTGTATGAGAGCGTATATGCTGGTGTGAGGGTGTTTTTCAATCACAGATAGCTCCAAGTTATCACTCACTAATCCTCTAATGAACCGGCACAGTTTAGATAAAACTGCCTCCATCAGACTCCTCAGTGGAAGAGAAAGCACAAGGCCCAGTCCTCCTGTCATCCTTCTCATTCCACCAGCCCTTCTCCAGTCCCTGCAGACTTCCGCTCCTTCCTCCTCTGCTGATCTCCCCATTTCTTTTGACCTCTCATCTACTTTTTCCACTTCTTCCTCAACCCTCCCCTTTCCTATAGGTGAGACACATTGATTTACTTCTTTTCCTCCCAGAAGTGACACCACCTTTCCTAATTCCTTCTTTCCTTGTCCGTTTTCCTTTTTTTTCTTTAATTCCCTTCTTCGATATCGACCCGTTTCCTCCTTTTTCTGCTCGTGCAATTTCTGTTTCTTCCCTTATCACTACTACACCTCCTTCCCACCCAATTCCTCCATTTCTTAATTTATTTTTCCATATTCCCATTCCAACCTTGATCCCTCCTTTCTGCATTTACAACCAACTGATTCCCTCTTTCTTCCTTGATCCCTCATTCCCTCATCCCTACATACCTCTATCAATCCCCCTATTAACTCAACATAATGAAAACCACATCGCCTTCTCTCCCTCTCACACATGCAGACCATCCTCCATCTTTCTCTCCTTCATCCCTCCATCCATCCCTCCATCCGCTGGTGTCCTTCATTTATTTTCTGGCTCTACAGAGAAACATCGAACTGGTGTGGAGTTTACTGGAGACATTTGTTTCACCAGAGGCAAAAAATACAAGCCAAACACAAACCAAACATTACAACACTAACTCAAATGCCATACTGAGCAGCTCAGACAGGCCCACAGTCCTTTTGGTAATACATACTCCGCTGTTCTCTGCTCTGCTCAATTAATCTGGCTCAGTCAAGACTGCGCTGAACTGTCATCATAACACTAATAAAGAAAAAGCTTTGAGCTGTTTGCATTAAGTGGCCCGCTTGTTTCAAACTGTCAGTTTGCCTGCAGCTCTGGCTCGGCACAACTTTTGTCCCTCTCTTTCCACCCGTTTATTCCTCTGTGGTCAGGGCACAAATCCCCTCATCATCTCAAAGAAAACACTAAAGGCAGCATGGCCTTGTAAAGCCTCATTAGGCTTAATAACCTTTAGTGAGCACAGAGCAGACACTATATGCGTGTGCATGAATCTCTTATATGCAGGTATACATTTGTGTGGGACTTGTGCATGTGCTTCTCTGCACGCCTGTATGTGTGCGTGCACGCATGCGTGTGTGTGTGTGTGACAATGTGTGCAGTATGTGTGTCCTTTGAGAGCAGGGCTAGCTCTGAGCCACAATGCGTCTTATTCAGCAGGGTCCCTGGATTAAAATGTAATTTCATTCAAAGTCGCAAATTGGGTTTTTTACTGTACTAATCTTCATTTTACTAAGCAGAATGAGGTATGTCATTAAAAAAAGAAGTGACTTAATGAAAGAATGCAGGATGGATAGATTGCAGAGGAGAAAGTAGTTCGCCACCAGATCAATAAAGGTTATTCTGCATCATAAACAGCAGAAACCTCATGAATAATACATCACAATACCATATGATTGCGGTGATTATCTTTTAGGGATAGCTGTAATGACATCAACAGTTGCAGCTTAGGCGTTCAGCTAATGCTTTTATTCTACGGGACTTAAAGTTCAGCGGCAAGACAATTGCAGATTCACATCAAACTAGCAGCATGGCAAAAAAACAATAGCAACTAAACAACTGCAAGGGATTGGAAGGGTGAGGAAAAAATGTGCTTTATACTTGTGCATACAAGGCAGGTAGAAACTAGACTCTAAGACAAAGGAGTGAAATGCTCTTTTGTATTATATGGAATATAAAGTGGAAGTAAAGGAGGCAACTGAACTACACAGAGAAAAAAAATATACATTCTCTTCAAATTGGCCTCTGTGAAATAGAGTCCCGTACGTTGTGCTTTATGGTAGAATTTCAGGGTATATTTCAATAGTATTAAATATTACCGGGAGTAAAATGAGCTCCAGGAACACAGCTTCCACTGTGAAAAATGACAAATAATGAATTCACACCATAACACTCCTCTCACCTAATCACATTCAGGAATCACCAAAACCATTTCCTTCAGCAGTCCCTGCTAATACATTTCTGAAATAGAAATCATGATCCACAAAATAATTTCTGTCATATTATCAACAAATCTAGAATTGTTTGGTAGGGCTGCGCTTTAAAAAAAAAAAAAAAGAGGACGGCCACATTAAAAATGCATAGATTTTTATTTTTTTCCAATTACGTCTGGCGGCAAATTGCATCAACAAATTATGTTATTTTATAATGATGATGTTACTATTACCAGCACAGCCTAACATACCAATCAAATACAATTTCTAAAACCCATCTCATCATTTTTGGGGTTGATTAAGGTGAATTTTGTTGTTTTTTCCAGAGGTTTTTCTTTCTACTTCAACATCAAATATCCTCATTTTGCCTTCTGATTCCATGAAAAGCGACTGATGGAGAAATAACCTGCCCAAATGCTCATAATGGCCCTAATGGGAATTAGAAGCCCATTTGCTTTTCACTCCCCTTCTTTCTCCCTTTCTCCCCCTTCCTCCTCTCCTCCCATCCTGCCTGCCATAGATGGACGAGTGAGATTTACAGTCAGGGGTCACACAGTGGTTCTAATTAGCTTAAGTAGGTTGGGAGGAATAAGCACTTCCTCGGTGAGACGCATCACCGAGTCCCAAAGCTCCGTCTGACGAAGCAGGGAGAGGAGAACGCAGACGGCCAAACCGACCCCTGCATCCGTCTGTCCCTTTGTGTCCTTTCTCGTCCCTCATCTCTCCACTAGAATTTTTCTCCCCACTCTTGTGAAAATTCCGACAACATCCTGTGTGACAATTCATGGGAGAAATTTACATAATGATGACAACCCTTCAGCAGCTGGTTGCACTGTGTTTCTTTGGGGTGTACTGAATGATAGTTTGGGCAAAATATCTATCATCACAACCTCCAAGAAATGTCATGCTGCATGACGCCCCCGACGTGGTCGTGCCAAGAGCGTTTCTTTGTTTCTGTCTTCAGATGAAACGCGGAAAGTGACAAAATTAGCTGACAGGAAAGAAAAATAACACCGTGCCACATACTCGTTAATTCTTGAAAGACTCTTTGTATTTGTTCTCTCGTGGACACGTTCTTTGACCTTGTGGACGGAGCCTGCGAAGGCACTCAACAAGTCATCTTTTATGTTGGGGTGGCATTTTAGAAAATTTGTGGAAAATTTACTTGACACTTGGCAGGAAGCACCACGTCTCTCTCTCTCTCTTGCTTTCTGTGTGTCTATCCACCTCTCTCTGATGTCCAGGGAAGAGATCTGTTCGCCACAAAAAACATGGGCTCAATTCCCAGTACCCTGCAGGAAAAAAAAAGTCTACAGAATTTCAAAAACTCAGGGGGGAAAGACTCCAAACACAAACAAAAAAAAACCTCCTCGTTTGGATCAATCTGTGACAGATCCAGCAAATTTCTTGGCCCGAGCCATTTGTTTTGTCTCTGCCTCTCTCCAGCCCTCCTTCCTCCTCCTCTGAGGAGCGCTCCTCCCTCCCAATGCAAAAACGTAAATAGCATTTTTAATTAGAGTTATAGATTCTGCTTCTCGTGTTTTGATATCAGCAGTGAAACCAAGTGTAACGTTTGCCTGTTTGTACAAGGCTAACAATTTGCCTCCCTGTTGACCTAAACCACTCGTCACTGCCCTCTCTGTGTGTGTTTAAGAACCTGTCCCACCTCCTACCAGCCTCCTTTTATTGTTCACATTTCTCCCTTTTTCTATGGAAATGCACCCTGGGGTGTTATAGAAAAAGAAAGCACACTACAAACCCTCACCGGTCATTCCGCTGAAATTCATCCTGCTTCAGGGCCGCGACCGGTGCCTACTTTTATTGCCATTAAAGCAAGTGTGTACTTTTGTGGTAAAGTGATCAATATTTCAGTGTCTAATCTGTCTGGGAATTGTGACAAATGATCATCACAAGTTCCCAGAGTCGAAGGCAGTGTCTCAGTCTGCCCAAAACCCTTAGCAGTCCAAAAAAATGAACAAAAAAAGACAGAATAGGGAAGAAAGCAAGCAAATCTGAGATTGATAGTCTAATTGTTTCAGCATAATAACCTCTAAGCATCAAAGTGCATGAGCAGAAAGGAGAAATTAGTGATATTCTGTGCAGGATTTGCAGGATTCTTCTTTCCATTTCATCTTCCTGACAAATATGTCTCCAACTTTTGGCTTTCTGGCCCTTATTTGGCTTCATGAGACAAATTGTCACTGCTATTCTTCCTCTGCGGCTTACAAAAAAAACGCGACTGTGGCCGGATATCTGGAACACACAATGAGTAGCCTGACACAAAAAAAAAAAAATCATGAATTTAATGTAAGGTTAAACCGCTTTTGTGTAGCACAAACACAAAAGCGAAACAGGCATCTGTTTATGCAGAAATTGCTGCTTGAAAATTGCTGCTAAAAATACTGGAAAGCCGAGACACTGAGACACAAAGCAAGAGCGTGATGGTTGCTTCTATTTTGCCCCCCTGACTGCTTGGCACACTTCTGTAGAACTGAAAGGCCTCCCACAGCTTCCAAAAAACCCTCTTCTCTCTCCCTCAGCCCACCCCGTTTCCCCTCATATCTCCCCTCGCTCTCTCCTTGCACTCTCCTCTGCTTATCTCTTCGCATTGCCGACACATTCGTCAAGTGGTTTGACTTCTCACTCATGCAAGCTTTACTGAAATCGAATAAGCAATTCATTGTTGACTAAGAGACGCGACAGGACGATTTTCAGACTTAAACTATAGATTCCTCCTCCCTTCCTTTCTCCCCTCACTGTGTCCCTTAATGCTGCCTCTTCAGTTTAGGGTGTGTGTGTGTGTGTGTGTGTGTGTGTGTGTGTGTGTGTGTGTGTGTGTGTGTGTGTGTGTGTGTCAGCCGAACCTGTGTGAAAGTTGAAAGTCCTCTTTATATGCATGTGCCTGTGTGTGGTGTCTCGGATGCTCCCTGTGCAAGAGTGTGCACGCTCCAAATGTGTGTGTGCGAGATGCAGTTGGCTGCTCGGTTGGATAGAGGCGGATATGACTGGAGCTGGATTGACTGACTGGTAAGCAGCTCTACTGCTGCTGGGAATACTAACATGACACACACACACATACACACACACACACACACACACACACACACACACATACACACACACACACACACACACGTGTCTATTGGCTACCTAATTTTCACACAGATGGAACAACACACGTAAACACGGTGCATATGCAATCGCACAAATAACAGGAACAGCAGGAGGAACACCTCTCCAGCAACATCAGTGCTTTCAGAGAGAGAGAGGTGCCGAAAGCCATCTTCAGACAGAGATACACACACATTCATCCTGGCAAACGCACACACTCGCTCTCCTATAGAGTCTAACACACATAAAGAGAGAGAGAGAGAGAGAGGACGAGAGCTTAAACAGGAAAAAAAAATCACTTGGCTTGAGGGTTCAGTCCAATACCAAGTCAGAGCTAGCAGATATTACATATGCATGTAAAAGGCCTGCAGGTTCACCAGCGTAGCTCAGCTGAGATCAATCTGAGCATCAGACTTCGCTGGAAGGAGGCATTTAGTGGGAGAAGTTTATATCCAAATGGCCTTTTAATCCACAATTTAAAAAATTTCAATATTGCTGCTCCCAACACTTTTATTCTAATCATTCTTTAAATTGGGTTTAAGCATAATTGCTCCCATTATCCCTGTTACAATTACTTTTACTCTTCATTTGCCTTTAGCCAGTCTTAGCACCGGACTGGATGGAATAAAAAAAGGTTTCTGCAGCAGGTTAGACAACAAAATCCTGGCCACATGTTAATGGATCAGTCAAAGGTTCAGCGGTGAGTGTCAGCTCTTTGCTGCAGGTTCAGATGAAAATATGTTTGGCCAGAGGCTGCTGGTGATTGAGGTGCAAGGTGCAGGAAGCATAAAAAGCATGATACAGGCTACTGTTCACCCAAATAACCTTTTTATCATACTGTTTTCTCAGAGATCACTGCCACAGGTGCATAAGGGCAGCACAGAAAAACGCATATTATCCATCATTACCTTAGTCACAAGGGGCTCTGTGTCCTCCAGGATGGAGATGAAGGGGATCTCCAGGAAAGAGGACAGGAACTCCACCTGGATCAGCTCCTCCCGTGAGCGGGGGAAAGCGAGCACGGCTGACACACCTCTGACCACCAGGTCCTGACAGGCACTACGGGACAACGACTCCGGGTCTCCTCCCGCGGGAGACCGAGCCACCATCTCCAGGCTCAGGTTGTAGGGCAGCAGAGGAGGCGGCTGGGAGGTGGTGGTGGTGGTGGCGGTGGAGGAGTCCGAAGAGCCGCTTTGGTGCCGGAGGCTCGCCAGGGCGCGGTTGAGCGCGTTTTGTATCCGTGCCGGCTGGCGGGTCGGCAAGAGCGCGCCGAGGCGCACGGTGTGTCCTATCCGGGCGAGGATGTGGCAGGGCTGGGGGTGAGGGAAGCAGGGCTCCGGGGAGGTGATGACGGTTAATAGTAGAAGCAGCAGGAGCGTTCTGACGGAGAGGAGAAGGAGATGAGTTCTCCCCGGGGCGAGGCAGCAGGTCCAGGGTCCAGAGAGAGACACCATGCTGTAGCTCCGACACACAACAGAGGAGGACTGGGCTCTGCTCGGCGGGAGATGGCATAGCTCCCCTCTTTCTCCCAGCTCCGGCGCTTTTCCTCGGACTTGATGGTTTCTTTTCTTTCTGCCCCCTCCTCGCCACCTCCACCACCACCGTTCCTTATTTGTTGATGCGCGCTGTCGACGGTGATTTGTCGGCGTTTTGACGTTTCGCCTCTCACCTCTTCAAAGTTTTCATGTCAGCAGCAAAAGACGCGCTGGTGGAGGAGAGGAGAGATGAGCGCTCGCAGCTTAGAGCGGTCGCCCCGCTTCTGTCAGTCTCTGCTTGAGGAAGGCACACCAGCTGTGAAGTGTGTGTGTGTGTGTGTGTGTGTGTGTGTGTGTGTGTGTGTGTGTGTGTGTGTGTGTCTCAGTATGTGTGTGCGTGAGTGTGTGTGTGTGTGCGTGTCCATGCGCCTGCCCGCCAATAATCTAACCTCTCACGGAGCTTGCCTCTTGTTGAATTTTAATGAAAATTCGTCGGGTAACGCTTCCTCCTGCCTCCCCGGGTCTAGGCGAGAATTTGCACTTAATGTTTTCATTCTGAATTGAAACTATTGTAAAAGCAATCAAAAAAATAGTACCATTGTAATTATATCATGAATCTTATTATAAGATCCAGTATAGAAAATTGCTTCACTGCTTCCAAACCTGGTTTTATATTCTTGCATATAAACTCAAAAGGGAAATCTTTCCAACTGCATTTAGAGCATAAGAGGGATTCTGTGTGTTTCATAAAGATTGATTTGAGGTACAAAGAAGCTTTCCTGAAATTGAATTCTTTAATAAATGGAGGTCATTTGTTTTCTGAGGTAACAGGCCACTTTTAAATGCCCCCCTTCCTCAGCTCCGACCACAATGTTCCTGCCAGGTTGGCCAACTCAAAGCTAATAGCTCGCTGAAATCTCAATTTTCCTGTGAGATTTATCCCCACTTCCTTCCTGCCGTCCAAGTCGAACATTATCCGTTGTGTAACCACATCTTTTCAGCACCATGGACAGCGCCAATGCCATAAAAGAGATCTACTGTGCATGCTAATTTGGCTTCATGCAAGGGACAGCACTCAGTCCTCGTTTCATTCATTCCGCATTCACTTCTCTTTTTAACCCCCCCGATCTAATTTGCCATCGTTAGAGCAGAACAATAGTAAATCTTTATGTCTGCCCAATGAAATCTGGCTCTCGTGGTCTCTCTCCCACCCGATAGCGCTTTGTTTGTTAGACACCACTGATGCCTCAAATGTTCTGTATTTTCCATCTCCGCCTGTCTTTCATTCTCGCTCACTCTCTGTGGCTTTGGCATGGGGGTGAAGCTGCAGGGCTGTTTCAGTGTGAGGTCTGAAATGAAAAGGTTTCTCAGGAAAACCTGCAGATACAAGTATCACCGCCTGTCTCCTGCACACACACACACATTTCCGGGATCAACAAGTCATTTCACAGCCTGCTGGCCGGGTGACCTGGTGTGATATCAGTGCGATTTACTGACAAATCTGAGACAGTTCGGGGGAGGAGGGAAAAGTGTTTTTCTTACCTTTCCTCTTTTTCCTCATGCTCCACTTGCTCCATGTAGAGATGAGATGAAAACCAACACTGTGGGCTTTGTTCTGCTGCAGAAACCGGCGGCATTAAACTTGCATGGCTCTTCACACGCTCTCCCTCAGGTACCTGTTGAAGCTGAGCAAGAAGCGAGAACAAACTAAGCATTTCTGTCGGTTTATGCAGCGGAATGTGATGATTATTGGGTAACGTCAAGTTTATCGCAAGGTGACCTATACAACACGTATATATCTGTATGCACCAGGCTGATCTGTAAGTAAGACACTGCATTTTATCCACAAAAACAGTCAATAACCATCATCAAAAGCAGCCTTATAATCATCTTTTTTGTCATGTTACATTTTTAAATAGGCTTTTATGATGCCAAGAGCTACGTCTTTTGCTATATGTACACTTTTCAGCCACAACATTAAAACCACAGAAAGGCAAAGTGTAAATCATCTTGTTAAGATGCAAGGACCTGCTGGGAAACCTTGAGTCCTGGCATTCATGTGGATGTTACTTCGAATTGCACCATTCACTTAAATGTATTTGCAGGCCGAGCAAACCCTCACATGGGAACAGCACTCTCCAAGCCAGATAATGCCCTCTGGCGAACTACAAAAACTGCTCAGGAGAGGCTCAAGGAACAAGAAAAAGAGACCAAAGCACTGATCCAACTTCCAAACTCCTTAAATTGCATCCTGCAAACCGCAGGATCCAAAAGATTTGCTGCCAAAGTCTCAGTACTAGAAGCCACAGGACACCCAGAGGTTCTGTGTCCTTCAGGGCAGAGCTGTTTTGGGTAAACAAGGTGGAGTTTTTGTTGTTGTGGCTATTCAATATACATGTATTTATGGAAATATGATTTTACATCACACGTAACAAAGCACTGGGAAAAACTGTAACTGACACACCTGCTCTATAGACCCTCATCAGTTTGCTTATCAGCCTTATGTGGATGTAGAAGATGTTATCTTTTCCCTCCAGCAACACTCTCACCTACTTTGTAAATGCAGCTCTGTGGGAATCATCTTTCTAAATATTTTCCCACTTTCTTTTTTCTTTTTTTTACCTTCCAATCCTTCCACTGAGCGCGAAGCTGCTCAGGATGGGTGTCGGCACGTCTTCTGTCTCCTGGATCACTGACTATCTGTCGAATAGGCCCCAGCTCAGGTCACCGGGGAGCTCCTCGTCTGATGTGGTGGTTAGCACCACAGGGGACTGCTCTGTCTCCATTTCTGTGCTTTGTATACACATCAGATTTCCAGCATAACTCTGAATCCTGCCACCTGCAGAAGCACTCTGATTACACCGTGAGGATGGGGTGTAGTGGTGAAACTGATGGATGACTTGCAGCAGGAATCATCCACTTCTAAATGTAAACAAGAGCAAGCAGATGATGGTTGATTTTAATGCAAAAAGGAGACCTTTCAACGTATGCAACAAGATGCTGGAGATCCACTGTGGTCAGCTAGAGGAGCATCATCACTACCAAAGATGCCAGCAGGCTCAGTGAACTCATTCACAAGGCTGCAGCTCTCATTGGTGAAAACATGGACATGTTTGAGGAGCAGGAAGTCACTTAAAAAAGTGCTCTCCATCTTCCACAATCCATCCCAACCTCTCTATGAGCTCACATTCAGCTCTGTGGTCATAGAGTGTTTTCATTCATTCCCACCTGTCACCACAACAATGTACAACAGCTCACCTTTGTGTAACAGATGGACATACTACTGTTCTACCATCTGCACATACAGACAAATGTTGTATATATTGCTCATCGCCAGTTTTTGCACACCTGTTCTTACTGTTCTTTTATTTATCAGTGTTACTGTTTGTGACGTTTATATCCACACGTCTTCATTCATTTTTCACTGTCTTGCTCTGCAGGTCTGCAATGATCCATGTTATCCATTAATGTAGTGTTGTTTCAATCAATTTCCCTTTACGCAATTGATCTGAAACCACATTTTGCAACTTTACGGCATCTTCTACAACATGGAAACAAACATAACAGTAGAAATGAAAATTACATGACATAGGGAAAGTATTTAATTTTTTTAAAGTGCCAGAATACATTTTCTGGTATATCAAAACTGGGTTGCTTTGTGTATAATAACACTGTATATACTGAATTTACAGTCCAGCAACTTGTGTTTTTTCACTTAACGAGCTGGGAATTGTTCCCCTTCGCCACAAAAATTTACATACCACTCTCAAAATATTGATAAAAAACTGCTGATCATTTAAAAACAAACATAGGCTTACAGTCTAAAGACATCAGAGCGGCTCAGCTTCACCATAAGAGTGAGAAGAATTAACCGTGAAATAAATGATATGCATTGCGCAGTATAGGTGCCACTCTAGAGGCTGTGTGACAAACAGAAACATGAGGAGCAGAAGGAATAACTATTTTTCAGCAGTTGGCATAAGCAGAAGTAAAAAAAAGGAAAAGAAAAAAGGCACAATCAGGCGGAATTTTATTTTTGGGCAAGGTGTCTGCTTCCACTTGTTGCACGGATATAAAGCCGTGTTCAAGAATAGAAGAGTGGTACAACTACATTTCAGCAGCACAATACGTTCTGGGAGGAAGATATTAGGAGTCTCAAGTGTGACTGCAAACCCCATTTGGTGCTAAATAAAAAATTGCTGTACAGGGAGATTGATGACTGGGACATGTCCTTAGCGTGTCCCCAAAGGTTGCATACAGGTGTCCCACATGCACCCTTTGTCTGTATTACTGTTTCCTATTAACAATTTCTCCCCCCCCCCAAGGGTGTATTTGTTTTGATTATGTACATTGTAAGGGATTAATATGGAGAATAGGATTAAGCAGGCATCAGAAACCCAATTAAAAGAGCCCTTCATCTTTGCTAGTGGGGCCGTGTCTCGGTTTCACTGCATGAGATCCCTCCCCCTGTTCGCTCATCACCTCTTGCCCTCTGTTTGTTCTGGCCCTCCTTCTTCCTGCCCTCCGTCGTTGCATTTTAAACACGCACACATCCTCCCTTCATCCTTTATCGGTCTGGCTCCACCTATTTCCTCCTGCCTTCACCTTCATCCTCCTTCCTTCCTCTGATCTTTCACTACCTTTTCAGATTTTTGTGTCTCTTTGAGGTAGACAGCAAATTTGCTGCTTGCCCCCAAACATACAACCCACACTATTAAACCACATCAATGATTCATTCGTGAACCGAAACTTCAATTACACTGGTGAAAGACTGCTGGAGAACATAGTGGCTCAGCTGAGGGGTGAGCCAGCAACAACTGCCAAGCTGAGTAAGGGTGAGTGCTCTTCTGTGAGGAGGAATAGTTTATGTCTATGCATGTGTGCGTCTCTCATTGTGTGCCTGCACGCCGGTGTGTATGTGTGTAAGTGTAATCCTTAGTAATCTGGCAGTACAAACGCAGGTAGCGCAGAGGCCATTGAAATGCCAGGGAGCAGTGAGTTAGTATTCCTGGCACACCGCTAAAGGCACTAATATCACCTTTTAGCACAATGCTCGCTAACAAGGAGCGAGACAGAGACACGGGAGGGGAGGTACAGAGGGGAAGAAAGGGAGGAAGAAAGAAAGACAAATAATCAAGTGTAGCAAAGCTGGAAAGGGTTGGGAGCAAGACGAGGTTCACGAGAGCGGAGAGGTGGGAATGTTCAGGGAAGATTTGGAGTTGGCGTGCGTTGTGTCTTTAGAGTCGAAACAAATTAACGACAAGAGTTCATTCCTCTCTGTTCCTTTCACCCTCTGCTCTCCCCCGATGTACAAAGACAGTGGTCTATGGAGAGAGACTTATCTAGAAGCAACAGCAGCCCCATGCATGCATGTGTGTGTATCTTTGTGTAGCCGAGCATGTATGCGCCTCTGTTTTTCAAGTGGGTTCGTGTGCAATGTGTGAGCGTTTGTGACTCTACATGTGCACTGTGTATGGTTACATGCATATGTCTGACAAAAAATACACACTGTGAGACCTTTCATGTGTGTGTTTGTGTGTTAGATTTGGGGCCAAGATTTCCTCGTTTCATTTTGAAGTTCAAGTAGCACTCAAGCGATCCCAGGTTTCACTCCTGTGGATTTTTTGAGGATGGTACGAATACTGACATGTTTACATAGACGATACTCCCACACTCCCACGCATTGTGTCATATGCTATTTAGAGATGTGAATTTATTTTATAATTCAGTATTGTGAAAGCAGCCGAAAAAATGTGTTCCCCTCTGTTATTTTTACCATCTAGAGATGAAAGAAATATAATATAATCCAACAAGCTCAGCAATTTCTGGTTTGCCAGAAAAATTTGAAGCATAAGATAGAGATATTTATAAAGATATCTGTGAAATATTAGCTTCATATATCAGATATTTTCCGAGATACAAAAAAAAAAAACGCATTATAATAAAATTGGGATCTGACCCATTTTCATTATGTTGTTTTCACATATTGTTTGGAGGACTGTATCTCAGTAACTATTAAAAATAAAAGACTGAAATGATTTTTTTTTCTCTTATTATGTATTGATTCAGAACCTGACATTTTGGACAAATAACCTCTGATTATGAGTGAGTTTAAATATGAAAAGCAGCCATGAAAAACATCCCATCTTTGAGCACGTATTAGCAAAAAATTGATGATGCAGAAGACAAGTAGTTACATTTTCTGAATCAAGTGTAGTTTTTATGATAGCTTCATTTTTTTTCATATTTCAAGTCACCCATTATAGGAGACTATTTGATCTGCTTGTCCAATACTGCAGATCTTAAATCAATGGCATGGTGAGAAATAAATGTGAAAATGTCACGCCTTTATCTTTCATACTTCCTGAGATATTGTCATCCGAACATAGCCCCAAATTCAAAGTGGCAAAAACATGCTGAAAGTGGGTCAACTAGAAAAAACATTTCAAAAATATTATATAAATATCCATAGCTTATGATAAAAAGGTTTCAAGCAAATCAGAGATGCAGAAGTTCCCTGATGATTTGGGATGGAATGACCCATTAGTGAGTCCTTAGTCTCCTTCTGGTTGTTAATTTAACCTCTAAAAACTTGCGCTCGTGTATCAGAATTGCATATTTAGACATCCTGGCCATGAAAATAATCCCTTTCTGCTTTAAAATGGCTTTTTTGTAACTTTACACTGTTGCTTCATCTAGAATGTGCAGATCTACGAAGTCTCTGCCTCTCCAGTCACCACTCCCCACTCACTGCAGATGGAGCACACCAGCTCACCTACAAGTCTGTTCAAACTACTTTTCACAATGGCAAGTTGGAATATTGGAGTTTTTCAGCCTACATTATCAACTCTGAAGAAGGATAATGATACCAAAAGCATCATCCTGCCTGCATGTTTAAGAGCAAGTCATTGGTTCTCTGCAGCTTCAATGTGGAAAACGCTCAGCCATGGTGTTGACGGCTGATTTTGCGCCACTAGCATACAAAAAAAGAGAGAGAGAGAGAGAGAAAACAGCATATAGACATGGTAACAAGGAAAAAAATTACTTGTTTTTCACAGAAGGAGGTCTTTCACTTCTCATTCAGCTCCACCAGCAAGTCCTAGGTATCTGTTTTCCAGTAAATTTGCATGTTCTGGGTGGCACAAAACATACAAACAGAAAAGTCCCGAAAACCACTAGATGGATCACCATGGAATTTGATACAGACATTTCTCTTCCCCTCAGGGTGAATTGCATTAACCTTGGAGATCCCTTAACTTTATATCTTGTACCATTTTCAAGTCAAATTTCTAATTTGTCTGACAATTTGGTTCATGTCCAAACACTTAGAAAACTAATTACGTTCACATCAATGTCAGCTGGACTTTCTGTTTATTGCTAATTAGCACATTTATACGAAAACAGGTGAATACTGTCATATCATACCTACTAAGGATCTGAACGTTTAGCTTGCTGACATTAACATTTAACCTAAAGCTAGAGTCACTAACAAAGACTCCTGTAAACTTGCTTCATAACACAGCAGACATCAAAACAAAGAAATGCTCTTATGTGGTAAATTATTTCTCACAAGAAGGTTTTAACAATTCACTTTAAGAATAAAGAATGCAGGAGTTGCCCGCTATTGAATTTTATGTATTTTTTAAAAAGCGTGTCAATATTTTATTTGACACTTGAGAACTGGAGTTGCAGTTAAACGGTGCATGTTTGCATAAACCATCCTGATCTGTTGTCCCTCTCTTCTTTTCCAACTACTGCCGATCAGGTAAAGTTGGTGTCCTTAAAAAGACCTTGCACCCTCCGAAACGAAATAAAAACCCCTCAACTGTAGCCCTGCCCGGCTTTATAGAAGTTTAATTCTAGAAACAAAACACTCACGGCAAGAAATATATTTCAGAATTACACGGCGAGGTGAAATTTGATATTTAACGGATCCTTCCCGCTTTCGCCACACAAATATCAATCTTACCCTAAGCCAGCATGATAAACTGTCATCTACAGCAGTCCACATTTTTCATAACAAAAGCCCCACCAACGACAACACATCTCATTAGCATCTCGCCTGCGGTTAAAAAAAAAAAAAGTCATCTTGAGCACTTCTGCGACCACAAAAATGGTTCCGCTTTCATGATTGAATTCACAAAACCATTAAAACCCAAACTGTCAAGGTAAGTTTCGGGAGGAATGCATTGTTGCCGTTCATGAATAGAGCAGAGAAGGCAAGATGACTAATGGCGGGACAGTAGTAGATTCAGTCAAGGACCATCTGTGCTGGAGATTCTGCACTGATTAGCCCAAATAGTCTCCAAACCTGCTGTAGGCACAAGCAGCTGCCAGGAAAACAAGCACGTATCCTGTCTCAGAATGTATGTGTGTGTATGTGTTCTAAACACACATCTGAACAGAGCAAGTGTGTACTCAAGTGTGTGTGTGTTTTTGTTGTCCGCTTAATCACCTCCCTAAGAGACACTGAAGGTTTGTACAGGTGGCCGAGGTGAAGTGTTAATCAGGACCTCTGGAAAAGTTCCAGTGAGTATATATGTGTGAAAACGAGGAAATATACAGTCAATACCCCAGAGAGTGTGTATTTGCATAGCTGCATTCTCAGACACGACTGATTAATATGTGCATATCATACTGCGCTGTACATCTCCGAGATTGTGTGTGTGTGTGTGTGTGCGTATTCCATAAGCGCACTTGTTCATTTTGAGTGTCTGTATTGTAAATTACACTGATCTGGTTGCGTAAAACCAACAGTCCTCCTTCTAGAGGATTAGAAAGGCCTAATTTGCCCGCACTTTTGTTTCCTCTAAGGGTCTCAATTGACATTCAGTGAGGAGGGACTCAGTTCTAATTAGGTTGGCTCACACATACCGAGATCCAACCAATCAATGAGCCGCTAATGGGCTGTCAGTCAAACGACAAGGCCTGGGACGGGTCAGGGTCGCTAGAGGAATGCCTTAATTTCTCAGCAGAATGGGACAAAATAGGCCAGATAGGAGCCCGGCCAATGGGGGCAATTACAGAAAATGATGAGGTCCAATAGTAGGACACGAAGCATAATGAGCAGCAGGATGGTGGAGGGAAGGAGTGATACCGCGAGCTTCTTAATCATTTAAACTTTCCCAAGGTGGAACTTGGAGATCGCCTGCAGCTTTTCTTCCACTGTTATGCTCCTGTCCTGGTCTTTGATTATCACAGCGTGTTCAGAATAAGGTCTGAGACACGTTTACAAGCTTGTTTCCATTCATAAACAAGAATGAGAGAGAAAAAAACTGCACATATATCAACTGCCATCTGCACATTTTCTGTCTCTTTTATCTCGGTTGATGCGTAACACCTGTTGCTGATGTACACAAAAGACAAAGAACAGACAGATGCAGTTTGGTGGTGGGTTGAACAGCTTGTTGAGGTTTGTTTTGTCATTTTCACAGGAGAAAGAAAACATATGAATAGAGAAACCGGATAAAAAGGCAGAATTACTATAATCCATTGATGAAAGTGCTGCAGAAAATGATTGTATAATCTGCAGAGGGGAGAAAAAAAAACTAAGCTTCCTGTCAAAGAGGAGACAAGTTTTGTCATCAGTAATATGACACACAGATTGTTTAGGCGCAAAACTGACATCGAGGCTGCTGACATTTATTGCATTCTTTCATACTTTGTCACAAACTCCGTTTGATTGGCTACTGAAAATTCCTACGGTGTCTGCAGTCGCTGACAACGACATACGACTGGATTAAGAAGAAACCAGCTCAGTTAAAATGAAATGTTTTATTTAATGATGCTATTGCTGGTGGGGACTTTGTGACAGCTCAAAAGCAAGTGTAACAATCAGAGGCGAATGCAGTTGCGACAATAGCCATTTTGCATGTTTTATTTAAATGATTAAAGTACCTTCCAGTTCAGTGAGCACTGAAGCTGCACTAATCTGTGTCATTATCTTTACACAGGATCAAATGACTCCATGTAATTATAAAGAGGTTGCCCCAAGCGGCAAATGTACAGAGAATTTACCGTGCAGTTTTGCAGATCCCTTCACATCTGCAGTGTTTTGCAGCCTTTTTTTAGAGTATTGTTTTGGTGTTTTTGTACCGAAACCTTAACTTTTGGATCCAGTCTCACTACTTCTATCAACCAGGAAGCTGTTCTCATCAAAAAGCTCTTACAGACTGACAAAAAACGACACACACAAAGTTAGAGGCTAATTAGAAGAAAGCAATACAATATCTGCTTCAATTTTTTTTTTTCAGATTCCAACTCAAACATAATCAGAGACTATTTGATCTACTTGTCCGGCATTTCAGATTCTGAATCAGTGATATGATAATTAAAAAAAAAAAAAAACTGTAAAGATTCCTTTAATTTTTAATAGCTACTGAAATATTCATCCAAACAAAGTGGGGAAAAAATGCTGTCAGTGGGTTAAAAAGGCTTTTTTTTTTAAAATGGAAGAAATGGAACATTAATCTCATTAATTAAACATTGATCAAAATTTTAAGTCTGAATCTTGAACTAGATGTCTCTGATTTGCAGCCACTGTCCTCACCAGTCTGCCCTCCCTGAACCTGGTTCTGCTGAGTTTAGTTTTTTGTCCTTCCTGGTTAAAGGGAGGTTTTTTTGTTACTTCCCATTGTTGCCAAGTGTTTGCTCAAGCGGAATTTGAGGAAATTTTTGATTTGATATTTTTTCTGTTTAAATGTGAAATGCTGATGTGAGATGACATATGTTGCAAACTAGCACTTAATAAAAGTAACTGAATCGAATAGCACTGAAATATGGAAAAAAGAGACATTTTTTTTCTCATCAGGAGTTTTGTGGAGACCAAAAACAGACCAAAAAGGACACCGAATATTAACCAGTCACTATCATTACCAGTCAATACTTGTTCTAAATAGTTTGATTGGTGGTCTCTATAAAGGCAGGAAAGTTGATCAGATGACAAAAAACCTCAGAGATTTTTGTTATGCACAACCAAAGGTGTTAGAAAAGACTACAAATGAGCAATCTGCAAGGTGCAGTCCAAGGAAATCCCTGATAGAGAAAAGCAACCAAGCAAAACATTTCAACATCTCAAACCACCTCAGACATTTGAAGGTTAGTCACGTAAAGGAATGTGACAATTAAGGCAGAGTGAAAGCAGACTGTTTAGCGAGCACTCACTCAGCCGTCAGTGTCATTTTGTTCTCTTAGTTGTTTTTTTCGGGGTTTTTTTGGCGGTGCGCCGTTATCTCCTATAACTGCAGAGAAAAATTGAAGGCTGACAGACCTGAAACAATATTTTGGCAATAGCCTGACAGATATAGAGAGATACACATATAGAGGTACAAGTTTACTTGTTTCTTGTTTACTGCGGTGCACTTTATTGCCCGCCGTCCATTATCTCTTAAGAGCAGGCGAAATTTGAGGGCCGACTGACTTTAAACAATATTTTGGACAATCGCCTTCTCTCCTTGGTCGCAGGTTTTATGGTCTAAAGTTGGAGTAAAGTGATAAAGGTCCCCTCTTTTGTTTCTGTCTATTGGAATTGATTTTTGTTGCCTCAGTGTAATTTATTGTCCTGACCTGGCGTGTAAAGCCCTTTGAGCCTTTATTCTGTTTATTTTATAAAATGTTATTTACTTCAATCCACAGGAAAGTTGTGCTTGTTAAGCTGTAAGCTGCTTTCCAATGACCAAGCGTAGTCGGCTGTGGTTTAAGTTGTGTATCAAAGGAAGAGAGTGGAATATGTTGCACTTGCCAATAAATAAATAGCTGTCAGTTCAAGATACTTTCTTATGTGCGATTGTAACTTCATAAACAATGCTGTTAGGATATAAAGTGAATAAATAATGTTGCATGATGAAAAGAAAACTTCAACTAGACCCTTGTATTGGCTGAAAATACTGATCAGAGTACTGTTTCCACCATGTTATGTAAGACAAACTGATGTCTGTTCTAAATTGCTGATTCAAAAAACAATCAAATATCCTTCGCTGACCTTAGTTGATTAAGTCAGTGCACTTTATACAGTTACAGAAGGCAATTATCTTTGACAAATTAGACCCACTATGACAAAAATAACACCATGTGCAAGAAAATTGCATGACGTTTAAGTATGTCATTGGGTCTTACTATTTTACACCACATAACTGGAGGAGACAAGCTAAGTATGACATGATGTCAAAAGGCAGAATGAACGAAAAGCTTAAGAATGACTTCCAACGTATTTATCCTCTTAACAAAAACATCAAAAAAACATGCACGGATGCAATGTCAGGCAGGAGGACGAAGAGTGACAAGCTGCAGTGGCGCTCTGCTGCAGTAAGTAATGAGGTTTTTACGGCAAATGGGATCCTAATTTAGAGATGCACATGCAACAAGAGACTATCTGCACGACACGCAGGCTACACCAATCCTTTCAACCATGGTTTCATTCATCTGTGGTAATTACAGTAGGGTTTCTGAGTTAATTTGACAATGATATAGGACGTAGAACATCATGTTAACCAGTTTCTTCCACTCAGTTCTTGATGCAGAATATGTAAAATGTATAGATATAAGCCCAGAAAATTTTGCATACGTATAGCAAATTTTGATTATTTGATAAATAGATTTCTTCTCCTTGAAAATAACATAAAGAATATGGCAAGACACTATTTTGAGTGCTTTGGCTAGGGAAAAATTAATGATAAATCAAAATTTGGCCATTAAGATCCTTATGCAGAATATGTAAAATATATAGGAATAAGCCTCCCAAAATATGCATACCTGGAACAGATTGTAATTTAAGGTCAATTTTTGTTTGATAAATAGATATCTTCTCGTTGGAAACAACATAAAGAAGATGACAAGACATTATGTTTGAATGGTTTGGTGGCTTTAGTTCGAGAAGATTCCACTATAAATCAAAATATGGCCATACAGCTCCTTATATAGAATATGTAAAATATGCAGAAATAATTTTTAAAAAAAAAAAACATGCATACCTATACCAGATTTTCATTTCAGGTAAATTTTTGATCAATAAATAGATATCTTCTGTATCAAATTGTCTTGAAAAAGATGGGAAGACATTATGTTTGAGTGTTTTGGTGACTTTGATTAGAGAAAAATCCACCATAAATCAAAAATTGGGCATTCAGTTCCTTATACAGAAAATGTAACATATATAGAAATAAGCCAAAAAATATACATACAAATACCAGATTTTGATTTCAGGCCATTTCTTGTTTGATAAACATATTTCTTCTGTATCAAAATGTCTTTATAAAGATGGTAAGACATCATATTTGAGTGTTTTGGTGGCTTTGGTTAGAGAAAAATCCACTATAAATCAAAATTTGGCCATTTAGTTCCTTATGCAGAAAATGTAAAATATGTAGAAACAGATCAAGAAACATGCATACATATAACAGATGTTGCTTTTGGGTAATTTTTTGTTTGATAAATAGGTTCCTTCTGTATCAGAATTTCTTAAAAAGACATAAGAAATTATATTTGAGTGTTTTGGTGGCACTGTTTCGAGGAAAATCCACAATAAATCAAAATTTGGACTGGATAAGAATAATTTTGGGTTTAACTCGTACAATCCATTCTGAAAATGTTATTACATCTTATTTAGTCTAAGACCTCCCTATAACATTACAGCACATTGTAACTCAAAGTCATTTTATTTTTTCCTCTTAATTTATGAGAGTTTACTTGGTCTAAAATTCCTAAGTTCAGTCTCATGGGGAAAAAAAAAGTTTGGCTGACTTGAGTTCTTGCCTTATATTTCTCATGAAGCTTAATTTCTTCATTTCATCATTGCACTCCTCATTTCATCATCACTCTCGAGCCTTTGATCCCCAATATTTGCCCATTTCCATACAATCTTTGTAGATTGATTGAGCTAGAAGTGAAGTTTCAGGGACTGTTTCAGCAGAGAATTAGTATCTTTAAGATCTAAACAAATGTAGCGCAAATTGTCTTTGATCAACCTGATATGTGTGAACAAAGTGCCTTTCCATTTCATGCCGAGAGGGATGTGTGGGTTAATTGCATTTTTCTTTTTGTTAATTTACAGGGTAGAAAGATTAGCTGCACCTTGCAACTGTTTATCAAATGCAGTTTTTCTGGTGGGAAGAATAAATGTTGCCAATATTCTCTCTGCAAGACAAAGCTTCCCCTGAAACAGCAGTATGGAAACAGGCGGTATTAAACATGGGTAGATCGGTTTCTTCACGCATATGTGGGTGTAAAAAAAAAAAAAAGAATCAGGCTGCAGCAGGCTGTCACGGTGAGGAAGATGTACATGTTGAGTTCCACAGGTTAATGTCCCCCTGGCTAACAGCGAGCTGTGATAATAGGTAAGAGCTGTGCCCATTACTCCCATTGTCATAGGGGAGGCTGTACTGTGCTGAGCTGGCAGTGCTAGGTGCAGGGGATTACATTAATATAGGCCACTATGCCTCTCCCCAAGCGTTCACAGCACTTTGCAATGTGTAGAGAGGAGGAGGAGGAAGAGCAGAAGGAGGAAGAAGAGGAGGGAGGGGAGGGCGGCTGAGGAGGTGAAACTCACCTCATAGCAGGAGCACAGGCCAGCTGGGTAATCATGAGAGGTCCTGCATGAGGCTAATATGTGCTAATCTCTGTCTTCTATGATCTATTTCAATCTAATCAGCCTCTTTCCCATGTAGGCCATTTGTCACTGCATTAACATGGGACTTGCTAATGAAGTTGATGACAGACAGGCTGCCTTCCCGGCCAGCGCTGGCCAGTTGTAATTATACCATCGTAGGAGTACATCCGTTCTGACCACCTCTTGCTGCTCCTCCTTTTTAATCCCCAACACCTCTAGCTCCTATCTCCTTTCTCAACACTTGAGTCAAAGATTTTTTTCCCAGGTCTAGACTTTTTCCACAGTCACATGTGAAAAAAACGAAAAAAAAAAGCTGTGTCATTTCCCAATAATAGCAGCCCTGGACACATTACTGGATAACACTGGAACCATCTTTGGTTTGTTAAGTAAGCATCCTCTTTAAGTCTTGTTTTTGCTGTCCTCTAGTGATTTAAATGATCTGGAAGCTGTAAATGCAGCACATTACTGAGTAGATGTTGTAAAAGCATTGGCAGCCAGTGTTCAGCACAGATAGAGAATAATATTAATTTGGAGTCCACCACTCCTTGTAACTTCTAATCTTTGCTAACATCCGAGACAAAAATCTGTCTCTTTCAGTATTAAACAACTCACAATGTTTATGACTGGCTGTAACATCATCTGTTGGAGAGAGCAGGTGTAATAGTGTGCAGTTGGAGCCATTTTTTTGTTAAAAAAACAGCTGCCTGCTGCAGCTGGAAACAGGCTGATGAGCTGAACCCAAACATTAAATTTGCAGGCTCTGTAGCGCCGAGGGGGGAAACCGCTAAGTCAGACTGTGATTCTGTTTGTTTTCCCCACTTTAGATGGCTCCTTTCAAATTCCACAGTCATTTGAACCATTGTTAATATGAAAATATCCGTAAGTGCAGCTTTGAAAACTCATAATAATGCTTCAGCTCCGCGCTTAGCTGTATGTGTACCAAATTTGCAGCCGGGTTTTAAAAATTTATTACTGCTCGAGCGCAAATCCCTGCCCTGATCGGCCGTGTTGACAAGACCAATTACATCTCAATTTGATCCTCGGACATAATAAAGTGTCATTCATGTACAGTACAGCGTGAATCTGACAAAAACTTGATTGCGGGGTCACTCTTTGTCTCCCTTAATCACTGGCTCGCTCGGATGCTTAATCACGTTTTCTTTTCTCCTATCTTTGCTTCATTCCCTTTCTGTCCTCTTAATTTACGCCTTCCTTTCCTCTCTCCTTACCTATCCATCCTATTTATCTACATCCTTCCTCCTTTACCGCTGTCTTTCACTCACTACTCGATCACACACTTGCTCACTCATCCCTTTTCTCCATCTGTTCTTCTCTTACTCGCTCCCTTCATCCATCCTTGTCACTTTGTCTCCAGCTTCCTTTTGTGACCTCTCTTTCTCTCTCTCCCTCTTATTTTTTTGTGCCTCAAACATTCTCGCCGGCTCCTTACTCCTCTTATCCCTCTGTGATACTCCTCTTGCTCTCACTCCCTCTAATGATACACTCTCTTTTGCTCACTTTTCAGTTTTTCTCGCCTCTCCTGCGCTCATGCTTCTCTTCCCTCCTTTACTCTGCCTCACATCTATTATTCTCCCTCTCCTCCCAATCATTCTGTTCTCCCCACCACCCCACCCTCCTCCTATATATTCCTCAACGTCTCTCCACCTTCTTTCCATTCTCTCTGAGCGATGGCTCTATTGATTCTCTCTGTGATGATATTGCCCAAGGACAACAACGGGGCAGAAAACCTCTTTAACTTACCTCAAGTCGAGTGTGTACAGCGCTCGTTTTGTGTGTGTGTGAGTGTGTGTGTGTGTGTGTGTGTGCGCGCAACCAGAGGCCAGTTTAACTTTTAGGAGTCATCGCTAATCACATGTCAGAAAACTGCCTCTGGCCTGTGTGCCTGCGTGTATTTCTATGGAGTTGTGTAGGTTTTAAACCCTCCTGGGTGTCTATATGTTTTGGTGCGTTCACTTGAAACCAGCAGGTATCTGTGCGTTTTTTCATCCAGCTGAAAATAAGTTAAAAAAGAAAGCTAAAAGTTTTGTTCTCTAATTTTCCTAATCTTATGCTGGGGTGTGGCCACAAATCTCCAACTGGCTCCATGGCCAGACATCAGAAGCTATCAGTCTGTGTTTGGGATAATTTCCCTCCCTTACTCTCCAAACTCTTGGAAAGCCTTCTGCACTGTTGGCTTGCATGACTGCAGTCATAGATGCAGATGCTTCTCAAGTAGCCAGATTGTGAGCGGAAGCTTCCTGCAATCAGGATTGGACACACTAAAATCACATGCGAGCGCACACACACACACACACACACACACACACACACACACACACACACGCAAGCACTGCATATTCTTTACACTCTTTCACGCGTGAGCACATTTTCACACTCAGATCAGAAAAAGATACCAGTGAGGGAATAAACATTTAAAAAAAAAAAGAAAAAGCAGAGTCTGCAAACTGACTTTTTCCTCCCTTGGTGTACGTTTATTTAAGTTCGCTGACATTTTGAGCTGCACAGCAGATATTTATTCAATTCACTGAAAATGAACCTGCAGTGGTGGCTATTGTAGAAATTCCGCCTTGCGTGCAGCTATCCCGCATTAGTACTGCAGGATAGCTACAAGGGAAGCAATTTGTTTTGGTTACAGTATTCCCCGTAAGTACAGCAGTGGTGCGGAAAGCATCGAAAATGTGCCTTCCCCCAAGTTCATCTGTATTCATCCCCATGGGCACGCATTTAATTCAGTTACATAATGTTGAGCTGTAAAATAACTATCCATAAACCTCAAAACTCACTAAAAACATTGTGCAAATACGCTGAATAAGCGGGAATAAATTCACATCCCTTCAACGCTATAAATTAAGACCATAGAAATAAGAAAACAGCACAGTTTAATCTCACCAGAAATTACTTCACATTGCAGGACTTAATTATGCATGTTCCAAATATCTCGGAATATTTGCTGCGAGGTGTCACTTGAGATCTGGCTGGTCACTTATAAGCTTTCACAACGAGGGAATTAGTTGCTTATGGGGAGGAAAAGCTTCTCTCTTTGAAGTTTTTTTTTTGAAGCTGTATTTTGTACAAATGGTCATTTTTATTCCTGTGGTAGATAAAATCACAACTGGACCACAGAGGACCACCGAGCAGCTCCGAGGTACTGACTTGCTTGAGGGCACCTGATATCTAGTAGTGACAGGAACCATGATAGCCACAAGATCACAATTAATTCAGCTACTTTACTTTCAGACAAACCCTCAGGACTGATTTCTTTTAATATAACGGCTGCATCAGGAGTTGTGAAGGTAGAGTATTATTCATAGAAACATTTTCCTGAGGCCACCGATGGCTCACACCGCTAGTGTGCGTTTAATAATATCCCTTGTTTGTGATGAATCATGCATTCTTATATAACGCGGTGACCTTTCCTCTTTATTCATCGCCCCAGGTGCCGTCAGCCTCCATCTTTAGCAAAATTTCTCTGCACGAACCATTGGGACCAGATGCATGTTATTATGTGTACTACAGTATGATGTTACAGTATAAACACATGCTTGATGTGCTGTTGCTTAAAGCTTCAAAACATGCACGACCCGAACCATGTTTAATTTGTAACACCTCCCGAGATATGGTGTACTATAATTGCGCCGAACCACAGGCGGTTTGGCTATTTTTCCAGGATAAGATAACATAGTGCAAGGTCTAATGGAGTTCCCGCGGAGAGCAGGAAGAGAGAGAGAGATGGGGATGCAGAGAGAAACACAGAGAGAGGCTAAAGTGAAAGACAAGGACGGAGAACGTGTGTGATGAAGGGAAAACCCTCAATCTTTACTTTACTCACGCTGAGGCCAGCATGCGCCCACACACAGCGTGTACACACATTCCCGTGCATGTTCCTACATTCATTCATACGCAGCACACACTGCAGAGAGGCTGACGCGTGTCCATACGTGCATAGATGTACTGGCTGTGCACACATATAGCCTCTCACTGTACTAAGCCAATATCACAAATTGAGAGCATGCATAAATTCTCGTCGGTGGTAGCAGCTTGTCCCGTGAAGGTCAGAGCACAGTTTTTCAGCGTGCCTGCCATTTGACAGATCCCTGCTACCTCCGTGTACATCTGTGCACAGCCCGGCTTCTTCCTCTTTGTCTTCTAGCTCATCCCTCATCCTCCTTCATGTCTTTATTTCTGCTTTTCATTCATTCTCCTTGCACCTTTTCCTTCCACTCATCTTCCCTCGCCCCTTTAAAGTTCCAGCCTTGCCTTTTTCCTACTTGTCTCTTGTTGCCTCTGTGACTCTCTTTCTATGATCCACCACCAACTTCTAGTCTCCCCTCTCTTCATTGTTGATAGGCTCTCTGATTCTCTTTTTGTCTCACTTTCTGTCGCACTCCTCCTCTTTGTGGCCAACAAGCAGCCTGGCCGGGGATGTCAAGGTTTATCTCTAATGATGAAACAGAGACGCACACAAACATGTCTGAGCAGCACGTTCAGACGGTCTTCCTCCGCTAATCCCGTCATCACTACACTTCCTCTTTGCACTGTATCTCCGTATTGCTAGTCTGTGCATGTGTGTGTGATCTAAGGATGCTCTGTGTGTGTCTATCAGACGCAGAGCTAATTGAGGTCATTGATGGTGCACATGCTGAAGCAGGGAGACGGCAAAAAAAAAAAAAAAAAAATCCTGCAGCTTTGAACCTTCTCTCTGCTCAGCACACTGCCAAAAAATCTCCCTCCCTCCCTCTCTCTCATCATACATTAATAATACACACTAACTCACACACAGAAAGGCGCACACACGTTTAATTTGTGACCAAACAGAAGCTTTTAATCCTCGGATTTCGGCGAGGCTGTGCATACGTGTTTACAGTGCAGCGTGTGTGTACATAAGTGTGTGTGTGTGTGTGTGTGTACGGCTGTCTATGTGAATGAATCTGAGGGTTTTGTAAGGTAACTCTTATGAGGTATGGTCTGAAATGAAAATAAATCAGAGAACGCGACATCCTCTTTCAACCTGGGGGTGTTTCTGTCCTTCTCTGCTTGGTGTCAATAACCACACACACACACACACACACACACACACACACACACACACACACACACACACACACACACACACACGGAGACACACACAGATCCAATAAGACTCTCAACCCCCCCACTGGTGCTGTAGGGGAAGATGATGGTGACTGATAACTCACTGAGGAAAAGGAATAAACCAAACTGTCAGAGTTCATTTCAAGACCAGTGCTTTCAACTCAGAGAGGTTTAGGAATCTCCAGAGACAATCCTGAACAAAGCCCCATGTTCGAAAACACACAAAGATTTCTTTATGCTTTTAGACATGTGAAAAGCAGATTTATTGTTCTTTTGCTAAAGCTACAGGAAATGTCTTCAGTCAAACGTTAAGGCAGTGAAATCTGAAGGAAGCACGACACACCTGAATTGAACCCGGGTTTCTGGTCTCATGCCACCCCATTAACTTGTTTACCTCTCACAAATTTACAGCCTGCCTTCCGAACACTTGGCCAAGAGACACATCCGGAAGCAGTAAATGTTTTGTTTTTCCTTCAACTCTTGTTGAAACAGAAACTCAAGTGGAACAAAATGGACCAAAATATCAAGGCAGTAGCGTCCAGTGTTCCAGTCTTCATCCTCCTCTTTATATTTCATATATTTTATTACACTGTTCTTACCATCATAATTATATTAGAATGTTTAAGTGTATCTCATTTATGGATTCTGTTAAATTACCTCATTGTTTTTCAATAAAATTTCAGCTGCTTGTTTTCCCCCCTTGTTTGTCTAGTGATGTGCACATTTCTCTGGCATCATAAACCTCGTACAACCTTGTACAAGTGGGATGTAGCTGCCTTTTCCCCTTCAGTAAATCTTCAATTTTAAAATATTCTTTTATTTCATCCTCGGTAGTCATCAAAGGAACCCAGAAGTCTCAGTGATAGGTGGTTTCCGTTATGGAAATCAGTTTAAATTATTCAAACTTTGTCTTGAGACATCATCTATCTTGTATGTTTGTTTGTTCTCAATACTGTGATTTCCAAAGCCTTAAGGCCAAGTCATGCTTTCTGCGTCCACAAGGGGTCATAAATTTCATCATCCGCCCAAGTCTACAAGGGACCACGTGGACCGTCTGCACTGCAAATGCGCCAAACTGTGCATGTGCCTGGAAAACAAATGGTGTTTAAAATGAGCGTTTATCATGAGGAGATTCACCGTCACTAAGCTCTTTATAATTCACCTTTAAAGAGTGGTAATTCAAGTACTTACTGCCAGACTTTGGAGATTTATTTGCTCATGCTTCCCATGCCCAAACACGGCGGAAAATTCAAAATTCTCCAGATATCCTGTGCAACGTCCGATCACTGTACCTTAGGAATAATCAAACTGACATATTGCTACAGCTGGAACAAGCTTTAATGAGACATCCATGGGAATTTTATGTGATTTTCTGTGTTCCATATGAGGAACAATGCATAGATGGTGAACAGCCTGCACTTCCAAAGCAGCTATTCAACCTCAGTTTCTACAAAATCCTATTCATCCATTTACACTCATAGTCTCAAACACCAATGAGATGTAATGCAAAGTGACCAGGAGCCTGGGGTTCAGTGTCTTGCCAAAGGTCACTGTGACACGTGGCCGGGGATTGAACCACCTTCCAATAAGTGGACCACCCATTCTACCACCTGAGCCATGGCAGCCCCAGACTGATGCTTGTGTATCGCCGTCCAAGTCAGTCAGTGTGCAGGGTTGTGTAAACCATGAATTAGCCTTTAGCCTCTTTTGTAATGGAAAAGGCACCACTCAGGGAGAAACGTGCTTTCTTTTTTAAAAAAATGGAACTGGAAACAAAACACTACACTGCAGTCGTTGTTGAGCTGCTCATCCAAAATTTAAAAATCTGAGATGTAATGCAATATTGAGCATCAGTTCTATTGGTGGTGCAGAATTTTAAGCATATCTTTGATTTTAGACCCTCTCATTGTACTCGACCCCCATAAAAATCTTGAAACATGACCATTTGGGTTACTTGTTTTTTTTTCTTTGAGTGGATGAGACTATTTTGGGTCTTTCATTTGGGAATTTTCGTCCACCAAAAAAACTGGCTATAGTCCAATGAAGTGGTCCCTCCTGTTGTATGAGTCACAGGCTTGAGACTGACACTGGCCACTGACAAGAGTTGAGCAGGCTCAGTTTGACACAATAACTGATGGCCATAGGTCTGACCTTTTTCCTCCAAGTGAGGAAAAGGAACATTTGCAGTTTGTATAATCTAGTGGAAATTCATATACATGTTTTAAATGCTGAAAGAGTCAATCATCGTTATAGTATATGTCATCCAAGAAAACCAATAAAAACAGCTGGAATGGAAATAGTTGCATTGATATTTAAGCTGTATCCAATCATGCATTAAAAACTTTCCACTTGAAAGGTTGCCGGTGGCCTTTGAGTAGCACGGTGAATTTTATTATTTTTATTTATTTTGTTTTGCACCAAGCTACTGTCAACCTGTGAAGATGAAAAGCCAGCATGACATCCTTTGATTCATCACTCTTTTGACGGTTTCTTTGAGATGCATTTGCAAAGAAACCTTACAAAGCCAGCCTGTTAAACTTCGACAGCTTCTGCTCCCATTATGGCTGTAGAGACAAAAGCTTGTTAGTTTTGTTTTCATAGCCTTAGCCTGTTAGATGGGCATGACCTTTGTCTGAATTACAACTTTTCATCAGAACTAATGTTTGGCTTAATTTGCTCCGCACACGTACACAAATGGAATCATCCATTTTCTTCCACTTATCTACAGTCGGGTTGCAGAGGCAGCAGGTAAAGCAAGTCATTCCTTACGTCCTCCACCCATCAATGGTTTCCAGTTGGCCCCAGGGGATCAAAGTCATTCCCAGGCCAGATGAGATATGTAATCTCTCCAGTGAATTCAAGGTCTATCCCAGGGTCTCCTCCCTGTTGGATAAGCCTGGTAAACCTCCAATCTATGCCCCAGGAGGCATCCTATTCAAATACCTAAGCTAGCTTCTTTTAACTCTACCCCGAGCTCCTCATCCCATCTCTAAGGCTGAGCCCTGGCACCCTGCGGCGGAAACTAATTTCGGTCGCTTGTATCCACGACCTCATTCTCACGGTCACTACCCAGAGTTCATATTCATACGTGAGGTTTGAAACGTAGGTCAACTGGTAAATTGGGAGCTTCACTTTCTGACTCGGCTCCTTCTCCATAACAAAGGTCTGGTACAGCACCCAGAATTCTACTGACATAAGCCTGGGTGTAAATGAAATCCTTAAGAACACAAACTATTTGTGCACATTTGCCTATATTGCTTAATGCTACACTGATCACAGTCTTCTATGTCAATGGTATTTACTACTGCATAGCTAGATGTTCAGCTGACAGCATATTATAATATTAAACTATTCATAAAATCAGTCAACACTTGAACATGTTAGTATATAGTTATAATTGACTAATGTATATAAATTTGCTATTAAAGGAACAGTGGTTACATAAAATTCAAAATGAATCACAGCTTATCTATGCAGCCACTTGGTGTGCTCTACTACTTCAACAAATACTACTACTTCTGCTCAAAATAAAGAAGACTAACAGCTTACATTTATTTATATGTGGGGAAAAAATAACCTACAATGAAACATTTTCCATTTTTTTGCGAGACTTTGTATTTATCAATATCATAAACTTGTCCAATTATACTTGTAAACTTCTTTGATGATGGGTTCTGGTCTGTGAGTGGACTACTAAGAATTTATACCTTGTCAAATGACAGCTGAAATAGTCAAAAAAGTGATTAATTAAAGGATGTTGTGCTGACCTGCTCTGTGACAAGTGAGCACCTCCATCCGCTGATGATTTGTACAGTACTCAGCTAAAACTGGAACAATTCCAGCAAGTGGATTTTGCAGTTTTTTTTTGTCAGAATACAAAATTTATAATATTTATTTTTAAAAAAAATGTATTTCATGCTGATACTTCAGCTGAAGTTTTATCTCCATCCAAGCCTTTGCAGAGCAATAAATGCCTGAAACGCCTATAACCACACTGCAACGCTGCTATGATGCTGCCATTAGAGAGAATATGATTTGAGAAAAAAAAAAATGAAGAAAGATACATCAGTTTCCAGTGACAAGCCTCCATTAGTGATGCATCACCTTCATGCACTGCTGCATCATTTCTTATGTATAAGACAATTCAGCCCATCGATTAGCAGTCAGTCTGCGGAGGCACAAAATGCATGGGGAGCGCAGGGTCACAGGGTATGAACTCACCAAGGGCTGAGAGGAGAAATGGTACTGAAAGCCGTTGTCGCCACCGGCACAAGGCGCCACGCCGCACAATAATAACCATTCATCATACAAGCAGGGCATTAATTATAACCATTCATAATTAAGCTCCAAACTGACAAGAAATGAATACTGATCACACAAGGAAAAAAAACAGACAACACTTTAAATAAATCACCAACACGCCTGTAGCTCCTGAGATCAATACCCTGACTGACTTTAACTTATCTCATGCACTTTGCCGTTTACTCACAAGGTCAACATTTTTTGGAAACACATGGAGGATTGTGTTGTCGTGAGTCTAATATTCCTCATATCATTATCATCAGTATGACAAGCTACAGTGAGTATCAATGAAACCATAATCAATTTCCAGGCATCAAGCCAGTTGGAAGATGTTTATGATGCATTTTTACTATCACACTGAGAGACAGAATAATGGCCTGCTGGGTGTGTTTGTTTCACATAGTAAACAGAGCCATTTATTGATCCATTCGTGTGAACTCACTCAGTCAGACAGACAGGAGGAAAGAAAAAAAATGATGCAAAAGTAATGAGAAACGTGATTCAATCCCGCTAAATCTAATTTGGGAATCCTGCTTGACAATGGAAAAATTGTTTGTCATCTCACCAGAATTGCGAAGCATTAAGATAATAGTGCGGCGGTGGATAACATCACTGAGCTGCAGATTGACTTGTATGCATTGGAAAGTTCCTCGTATTTCATTCATGAGTCTTCCTCGTGTTGGGCCCAATTCGCAGCTGGACTTAAAGGGAATCAATAATCCTGCCATGGAAATTGTGACATCAAAGAGAAATTTCTTGAACTGTAAAGAATATAAAGTAGATATCTGGCTGACTCCTGCTTTAACAAATTTGCAGCAATTTATTTAATTCCTGCAGTTCAGAAATAGTTAGACACTGAGACTTTGGTTTATTAACCGCAGGCTTTCAATTCCAATATTAAACCATCGTATCTGATGATCCTGGTTGCTCCTTAAAGTTGCTCAGGCTGCTTTGTTTTTTTGTTTTTTTTTCACCAAATACAGAGGAAGTCAGTTCAGTTCTTGTTGCACATTGGATAATAATCCTCCCAGAATAACGACTCTCGAGTCTTAGATGAATCTGTGCAGTAAATAAGCTGAAAATACAAGGAACAAGATTTACAAGAGCATAGTAAACAACTTTTACACAAGATGTGATTGTCCCGAAATACCATAAAATGGAAACTGGAAATCATCTAAAAGCCATATAATTTCCTTACGACCAGCGCTGTTTCTCTTCCTCCTGCAGTCCCTGCTCCCCATTAGATTATGAATGCCTCTGCTCTCCTCCCCATCCCCTCTCCTCGTTCTGCTAAAATCTCTTTATTTTCAAAAATACCGTTTGCTTATTTGCTTTCATGCAGAGACTTAACTCAGCCTAAGTCACACAGTCTCATTTGTGTATAGTAAGTATGTAGCTGGCACCAGCAGTCAGTCAGCTTGCAGACTGGCAACAAGGCGGAAACATCTCACCCGGGCTGTCCACGGGGAACAAAAATAACCTACCAGCACAGTCAAAGCTCATAAAAGAACATGTTACATATCATTTGTTTCATCTGTGAGAGTAAAGCACCAACATTTCATTTTACATGGGTTCTGTAACAGACTATTTCTTGGCCAGAACCAGCAGCTTCCTGAAGAAAAACAAAGCAGAAAATGGGAAGACTGGTTGAGATAATTTCATTTACTGTCAACACAAATAAACTTGTTTCAGGAACATCCTTTAGTTAATATCTTGATGCTCCCATCTGCCTTGTTTTAAAAATATTCTTAAATTACAGGGACTGCAAAGTCTTTCTGTAATTAAGCAGAAATGTTTAAAGATCCTCTCTTCAATGAAATTGTTGTTGTTTGAACTTAGCAAAAATATAAATGCAGCATGTATTAGTTTTATTAAGGTATACCTATTCTTATTGACAAAAGGTACTTGTTGTTCCAAAATATGGCATCTCTACAACACAGTGGGCGTCATGAAACAACCAAATACACACTGTAATGTGTGGACTGGAAATCCCACATAAATAACAAATGTGTCCACCATTTAACGACTTAATGCGGTTGTGGATGGTGGTTTGTGGAATGTTGTCTCAATCCTTCTGAAGGGTTTTTTTTTTTTTTTTGAAGATGACAGACATTTATTGGGACAGGATCAGAAGTCCTGTGGCACCTGAAACATTTTCTTACATGACAAATGGTGGGATTGTGGACAATAATGTACTTGGCTGTGGACCAAACCGACATTTCTCTTGCCGTCTGTGGTATCAGAATAAAGCTGCATTTTAAGATGGTCTTTTGTAATCACTGTTAAAAGGAGTGTCTGCGTGCTGTTCACACTATCTGACCAGTGTCTTCCAATGCCACACCAGATGAAGGTGAATTTGTCACCAGTTTAGTACCTTAAACTTAACTGCAATGACAATAGGAATGGGATTTTTGAACTTTTTCTGTAAGAGGAAATAAGACCTTTATATGCTGTACTTATATTTTTGTTCAGTGTACAAGCTAGAAGACACATGATGACCAAAACAAAGAGTCAGCTCCATGGCTGAGCAAACTCCAGTCTACTGATGACTCTGAAAATCACAGATTCAGACATCCAGAGTTTCAAATGAAACAAACCTAAGGAAACCAATCTTGTCAACTGCTTTGTGGAGCTTTTTGTGTTTCTTTAGAAACAGTTTTTGGCTTGAACATGTATGACTGAATTAGTCCAATATTAGAACATGGCATTATGTAGGACAGTAGTTTTACAGCATATGGGCAGAGCTGTATGTTAGGTAATTTGCTGAGTGGCTGGGGGCTGGAGGGTGGTGGTGTAGATAAAGGACGGGACTTCATAGATTTGCACATTTTAAAGGAAGCAACAGTGCTGAGTTGCAGCACATCTAAGCCATTTAATGCTTGAAAGGATAATTTCCATGGGACAAACTTCTAAATACATCACTTCTGATACACAGACATGAGTTTTTAGTTGTTTAACCAATAAGGGGCTTTAGGATTTAATGGCATGCTAAGAGGGATGCTGTACAAACACATAGCGGAGTAGAGTAAAGCAGCATGGAGTGCAATTTAGTAGATCACAGTAAAGCGGAACAGAGTGTAGCTGTGTGTCTTCACTCCTTTGAAGAAGTCTGTATAGTACTTCCAGCTCCCATCGCTGGCTGATTATTCAAGTGGGGAACCATCTCTGGCTCTTCATGTTTTACTTTTCAAGTTGGTTCTTTACTTTAATTACCATAATGGGTTTGAAGGTAAAAACATGAATATTTATTGATAACTATTCAGTGAGAAAAAAAGAAAAGAAAAAACGCCAGCACTTACAACAGCAACACATTAGGTAACAAATGAGAACCAGTCAAGTTTCTCTTTGCATTCATGCCTGTCCAGGCTCATATACAAATGCAGTGAAGACTTAAAAGTGTGGAAATATGATGAGAAAAACAAAAACGGTCAAGTATCTTATATATTTGCATGTGTAGCCATCAAAGTTCATTCTAAGAAGATAAAAAGTGGTCACAGTTGCAAGAGACGATGCTTTAAACTTGTATGTTGCTGCAAAGAATGTTATTATTTGGTCCCATTAGACATGTGAAAAGTTTTTATCATATTTTGTGTATAAATTCTTGCTTTATGGTCAAAAAAAGGTGTTTTGTGAGATCATAGTGATCTTTGACCAGCAAATTCTAATCAGTTCATCCTTGACTTCGAGTGAATGTTGGTGTCAAATCTAAATAAATTCCCTCCAGGCACTCCTAAGATATTGTGCTCACAAATGAAAATGAGACAGAGAGACAAATGCATGCACGGCCCCCTGAAAAAACATAATGCCACCAGTCACAGCTGTCACCGGCGCAGAAGCATGAAAATACATGTTAAACAAAAAGGATAATGAGACTGTGGACCCGCTGGGGCAGCCATTTGATGCACAATAAGTCTAAAAAACCTCTTTGACAGGAACTGCAGCAATGGCTATTTGTTTGTCCAACTGGCTACAAAACAAGTTCTTCTTCAGAAAATTTTACTGGTTTGAAACCAAGACACCCTACTGAGTCTCTGCCCTTTTAGACTAAACAAAATTGAATTCACTGTCTTTTCCCAAGTAAATAAAGTTGAGACCAAATTAGAGTGCTGCATTTGGCATCAATTACCAGAATATATGCAGGCTGGCTATAGTACAGAATCCTCTGCTACTCTGTACACTGCTACAGTTTTCATCATCGTTTTGTTGTCCCTCTAATTTAATTTCGGTGGGTTGGAGAACATGGACGAAGATAAAAGGGAGAAGCAGAGCAGACAGAGGCACTGTAGAAGAAAGAATAGTACAGTAAGGAAATAGATTAAAATACAGACAATACAATTGATTATAACATAATAACATCCAGCAAAACCGGAAAAATAGTTGGATACAATTAAATTAATCTGGGTCACAAAGCGCAGTACAAAAGACAGTGACAGTAATTTGCAGAAATGCATGCAGAAGTGCATTTCAGCATACTGAAATAACCATAATATTATTTGCCTGTATGACCGTATCTCAGTGCAGGTGCAGGGACAGTATATGTGGTCCAGAAAGTCTAATACAGCAAGAGAGAGCAGAGATACAGCAGATCTCTAACCTTCCTGAATACCTCTGCATATCAGCACTGCTGACAAAACACACAGTGACGGAACATAATGAATATCGACACACATACATGCACACATCCAAATATTCTGTATCGTACTGAAAGGCAAGACTGCACATGTCCATATACGAACACGTATACACACACGCATACACACACACACACACACACACGCACACACATACACACACACGCACACACATACAGGCCTACAGAGGCTAAGCAGCTGATGACCCTCGGCTAGCTCCTCTTATCAGTCTAAGCCGGTCCTGGCTTAAGGATAAGCAAAAAGAAACGACTGGAACTGACACTTTGGATGGATTTAGGAAATATTGTAATACAGAATATCTACAGCAATAAATGATTAACTCTGCTATTTCTCAAAGTATTGTAAAACTGCCTCCTAAACACACAGTGTTAAACATTTCTGACTCGACTCTGCGGATTGGCAGCTGATGCATGGTTTGTCATCTATAAATATGTCGCAAATTGCACCCATAGAGAGTATTTTCCATCAGAATGAGACCTTTTTTTCTTATTACAACGAGCTGAAAAGGAAGTAGTCAAGAGCTTCTTTCACCCCTGAGGTTTAAAATTTCTCATTCGTGTATTAAATTTGCCAAAGACAGATCAGTCAGTGGATTGAATCAGAGGAGGAAAAACTGTCCTCAAATTTCTCAGCCACTTAAATCCCACACGAGCAAAACTCGCCAAAGCATCACAGTTATTTCAGCAGCCACTGGTGAACTCACAAATCCCCCTTTCTTCTGCCTCTCGCAGCTTAGGGCTGCAGAGCAAGCGGAGTGGCGGGCTACGGCACGAGTCTTTGAGGTATTCAAACACACACATACATGACTGGACAGATGAAACAGCCTCTGGGGTGGTCTGCTCGCAGGTAGGGCTGAGTGTGTTTATCTCTGTCTTTGTGCGTGTCCATGTAGGCACAGATGCATGTATGTACTGGTGTGGAACATGCATGCTGAGCTCACTGTGTTTGCAGGGGCACATTTTTTTATATGTGCATATACAGCCAGTGGAGTGAGGCTTTTGTGCAGCGTCATTTCCTGGTGCCTGGCTCAGCGCTGATAAGGATGCGATCCTCTCAAGACTTAAATACACTGCAAATTGAAGAGACAATTAGGGCTCTGTTGTTTTACAATCAATAAAGTTGCAGCAACACAGTTAAAGCAGAGAAGTCTATTGAATTAGCATGATGATAGGTCACTTGTTGTCAGCGCGGCAATTTATACAAATGCTCGTATAACAGGTGTGCCAAGTAACAATTGAGCAGTTTTTAACTGAATTGTGTACCCCCACTGCCATCCAGTAATTTACGACTTTCAGTTTGGCAACATGAGGCTTGATTTATCCACTGCTAGCTTGAATATCCTACATTAATCTCCGGTGTTGGAGAGTCTCCCGAGTCTCATTAATTGTCAGAACTGGCCACCTCTCCACGCACTTTTATAACAGCATCGCCCAAGCTGCGCTCTGTTGTTCTAAAAAAACAACTATTCCTCATTGTAGCTGCACTCTATCAGAAACCAATCCATCTCCTCTCCCCAAAATAATTGTATGCAGCTCCAGTGAGGTCCCATCCTCCCCTCCTCCTCCTCTTCCATATCCTCCACATTGCTCCCTTCCATCTCTCTTGCATCCGTCTCCCCATGATCCCCCCCAGGCCAAGTTCAAACTGTGAATTGCTTGAACAAGTCCTTGAGAAAACCCTGATTCAGACAAGTCAGTGTCAGCCGCTCAGTTCTCCTTCATCCCCTCGCGATCCTTTGCCTGTCCATCTATTACTCCCCTTTAGACAACTCCACCTCTGCTCCTTTTTCCTCCTCCTCACCGGCTCCTCTGATACTAAATCACTTCCAACAGTTATCTCCGCCGGCAGGAGGGAGGAGAAAGAGGAAGGAAAGGAAAGAAAAAGAATTTCAAGTAAAACAAAAAAAAAAACATTATGTCAGCTGCACACCAGGGACAGCCATGCTGATTTCAAATTCTTTAAGATTTTTCCCACATGGTTCTACACCCTCTGTTCTCATACGAAACTGTAGTTTTCCATTAAACACTATCATCACCTTGACATTCTATCTAACTTCACATGGAAGACTGGGGAAGTTAACTGTAACAATTTATAATTCCTAAAATTGGAATTTACAAGGAGGAACAAAGTTTAATGAGGTGAATAAATAGCGGTTTACACGTGTAAAAGTGCACTGATGTGTGGCATGAACGAGCTATCTGCAAAACAAGTGCAGAATCTGACAAGTCAAATTAAATTAAAAAAAAGATTCATTTGTCAAAGACCCAGCCACTAGTGGGCTAGCTTGTGAAATGTAAACTCAAGATTGCATTTTCCAAGACAAGAAAATGATTAAACACAAATTCCGATGTCTTATCTAAGAACACATCAAGCTACCAGATCTAATGACTTTTGAGCAAGCAGTGGAGTGTTTGTGATTCTGCTGTATAAACTATTGCAGAGAGGGGGGGGAGAGAGGGGGGATTATGAAAGGAAGAAAAAAGGTGACAGCTGAGTTTAGAACAGAGAAAAGAAGAGGAAAATGACGACTCAGAACCAATTCTCTCTTCGAATTCTGCCTTGACCCACTGGGTTTTCACTCATTCCTCTTTCTCTGCAGCTGCTTTGACAGACAAGCCTCTGCAATTCTATAAACGTGTGGCAAAATGTGTCATCTGTCTTTCCTGGTGGACTGATGTCAACCCCACTCTCATATGAGATGCTGTTTGTGTGACAAACGGCCCTGGGGCGTGCCAGCCAGAACGGATGAGGGGCAGAGGGAGGGATGCGGGCCATTTTAATATTAGGATGATGGAGACGCTGCTCTGGTTTGCCACTGAAGGGCCCACAGCCAGATTGCTTCTTTAGAGAAATGAATTAAGCTCAGTCTCTCCCTCCCCCCCACCCCCCCTCACCCACAGGAGACAGGAAGTTTACAGAACACGAAACAGAAGCGGTGCAGGTGCTGTTGTTCGTACAGAAATGATTGATGAGATGCGAGATCAGGATTTCCTTTGGCAGATTTACTCAGGTCTGTCCTGAAATTACAGTATCGCAGCTCCTTGCTGTATTGTTTGATTTTTGCCTGGAGTCTGGTCTATTTCACATAAGACCTGGCTGGCAACTCTGTGTGTGAGAATGTGTGTGCGTGTTTCTAATCTCTATTTATCCAAGGGGGGTTTGCTTAGCACTTAGGCTCTTTTCGCAGCAACTCTCAGCTTCACATTTATATTTCTAGCTAAAAACATTCACATCTAGGCATTTTCAAGAACACCTAGAGGTAAAACATGTCAGCTGCTGAATCCTTTCAAATGAGGCAAAAGTGCAACAAGCACCTAATAAATGCTTTAGGATGTTTTGATAGTAATTTTTAAGGGAGAAGATGGCATTTCATTTCATTTTTTTGGTGTCTGGGAATCCTGGCTTGTCTCGCAATCTCAAGCGCTGAGTGTCCCAATTCAAAAGCATTCAAGATGTGACATTATGCAGTCATCGCAGCCACCGTGGGACAGGCCCGAAGGAAGCGAGTTTTATTGGCTGGAACTTGGTGACAAAGCCGGTGTGATCTTAAAGCGTGTGGTGGAAAAAGTCATTAGGATTAAAGGCCCAATCAGATGCTAATCAGCTGATCTTTGGGGACAAAACGGGGTGTTGTTTGTCAATTACAGTTGAAGCTACGCAAATAAGACAGGAAGGAAGAGGAAATGTGATCCACACGTATTGTAGGCACACATACACACAAACACCGTAAGAGGGCAGGTGTACTAGATGCCCTGCCATGGCTGACTGACTAGCTGACTGGCAAGGTCACACCGATTTTGGATGAGTATGCTGGGCATCACTGAACCCAACACTGACAGGGGAAGAGGAGGATACACGTGCATGCTTGCAAGCACCCACACAAGCCTGTGGGGATTTCTCTCGCTCGCTATCACACACACATAGATACGCACAGTCACTTCTAGACACACAAACAAGCAAGCACATATACACACGGAAATGCACAAGGGCAAAGAAGCCTCCGTGATTAAATTGGTTTATTTAAGAGGGGAAAAGCGGGGTTGGCAGTCAGGGAGCAAAGGCAGATAGGGGGTAAATACATTTAAATGAATTTGTATGGTTAAGGAAGAGGAGGAGGAAGTGTGTGTGTGTGTGTGTGTGTGTGTGTGTGTGTGTGTGTGTGTGTGTGTGTGTGTGTGTGTGTGTGTGTGTGTGTGTGTGTGTGTGTGTGTGTGTGTGTGTGAAGGGGGATCAATGAATGCAAGTTTTTAGGATAAAAGTTGGATAAGAGAGGCAGAGGAACATATAGCAAAGCACCATGACAAAACACTGATAAGACGGTGAGTAATAGCATGAATATTTGTGAGTAATTTAACATAAACAGTCGCATGCACACACAGGAAATGCATAAGATTTATGTCCTATATGGGTGCGTACATGCCAGACACTCAATCGCATTATCGTGCGCACACACACACACACACACACACACACACACACACACACACACACACACACACACAAACATACTGTATGTACACAGGAACGGTCAGAGACAAGCTGGTGGTTTAGGCTGGAGCAGCAGTTCCCAACTGCCTCTTTGACAGGCAGCTAAACCGCATTAGCAGAAACAATGGAGCACTCAATCTCTTCCACATTCCCCGGAGAGTCCCGGAGAGAGGGGTAGTGGGGTGAGAGGAAGAAGATTTAGCCTAATATACGTGGGGGGGCTCAGGCTTTGGCATGACCCTGTTTCCATGCGGCTGTCTGTCAGCCGGTAATTGAGGAATAGCAAGGTATAGGCCGATGGCTGAGCCAGTGGATAAGTAATGATCTTCTTGGGTCATTGACCCCCGTCCATTATAGTTAATCTAATCTGAAAAAATAAATAATAAAATTCACCTATGTGGGCTATCCTGGAGTGGATCAGCACTCATGAAAATGTGTCAGCACTTGTACTAAGAAGTGTCAATTGCTGCCTCCTTGAAAGACAGTAAAAACCAGTTGATTCCCACGGACCAGCCACAGCTGTTTTAAAGGCTTGACTGAATGAGGAATCGAATTATCTCCATCTGCCTGTCTGCCTTTCAAGCACTATTAATTTTTTGGGCTACCTGGAGTCAGTGCAACAAAATAAATGTAGAATTCCCATATTTGAGAAAGTTCCTATGGCATATAAGTTGTCCAGCACCCACTAAGCAAGCGTTCAATTTGTTTGTATTGTGGGACCAGTGAACGTACGCTCAATCACTTATTTAATATTAGAAATACTTATAAATATAATGCAGTTGAATCTACCACTGCAACCCACTGCCCTCTATGACTTCAATGATAGAGTAGAATCATTATCTTTTCATCCACAAAAACTGAAAATGGAAAAGCTTTGGAAATTTATGTCAGAGCTGGACTGCATTAGATTTCCCTAGTGTACCTAATAAAGTAGCCAGTGATTACAAAGCCACTATTTTCTCTCCTTTTACCTCAGTTTTCAGAGGCGACTGACCAACACCAGAGAGAAATATCTGTAGCAACTAAACTACTTAATGCTCCACAAAGTTCACTGATCATTTCCTAACTTTGTTGGAGAGTTTGGTGGATATTGCAGCAGAAAACTGTCAGCTGCTGTGTCTGGAAATAAGGGTTATGTGGAATGTGCAGTGTGTAAAGTAAGTAAGTTGTGCCATCACTAATACAAAACAATGTGCTAAAACATAAAAAAAATGTCATAATTTACTCCAAGTTAATCACTTTGATTATGCAGACTTAAAGACCTCAAAGTTAGATTTTAGGAGACATGTTTGGTCAATTCCTGAAGATGGCTGTAAATTATGCAAGGAGCTCTCCATGTTTAGCCTAGCTTAGCATAAAGAATGAAGACAGGTGGAAGAGTCAGCACGGACCTGCCCAAAGTTTCCTTAAAAAACACACTGATTAACGTGTTTTAACTAATTTATTTGACACTCTAAGTGAAGTTATGTGCTAAAATTATATCTTGATCAGCAATAGTTGGGAGCATTACTTGCATTTTTACCACAGCCCCGTTGCTTAAAATAGTCACCTGCTGTGCCTGGAAAGAAGGCAGTGCAAAAACTAAAGCTGTGCTACTACAAAACAATGAGCTAAAAGACACAAAAATGTCACAATTTACCCTAGGTTTATCACTTTTGATTAATGCCGCTTTAAAGACAAAAAAAAAAATTTATTTTAGGATGCATGCTTTGACATTTTCTAAAACAAGCTGGCTGGTCTTTATGTTTAGCCTAGTATAGCATACAAAATGCACACAGGGGGAGCAGTTAGCATGGCTCTGCCCAAAGTTTCCTTTCAAAACACACAAATTCTAGTGTTTTAACTATTTTTATTTTTATTTTTTTAACATTCTAAGGGAGATTATGTGCTGGAATTTTTTAATCACATTTTCATCCCAGCTTTGTTTGCTAAAAACAGTCGACTGCTGCCTGAAAACAAGGCAGTGCGAAAAGTAAAGCTGTGTTGCTACAAAATAAAATGCTATATGACAGACAAATGTCAGAATTCACCCAAGGTTTATGACTTTTTTTTTTAAAATGCAACTTCAAATACCTCAAAATTTCAGGCTGAGGAGAATATGCTTGGTCATTTTCTGAAATAAGTTGGCTTCATGTTTAGCCTAGCTTAGCATAAAGAATACACATAGGTTGAGCAGTAAGCATAGTTCTGCCCAAAGTTTCCTTTAAAACACACTAATTCAAATGTTTTAGTTAATTTATCTTACATTCTGGGCTGTGACTGCACTATTTGCTGCCAAGTGCCATGCTTGTACATCTGTCTACACACTTTACAGGCAGCGATGCTATCCTACCCAAACTCTACCTACAATCACAAATTGTTGCATCACATTTCTGTCTATGTATGGCAATAAGTCAGCTTTAGGACTGTGGGTATAGACATTTGTTTTTGATGCCAAGTGTTCCCTGCTGCCAACACTGACACTAAGCTATGCTAAACACATCCACTCTGCACTTAAACACACTTGACTTTTATGGCAATCTTCTGAGAAAACTCCCCGAAAAACATCTCCCAAAATGTCGAACTGTCCCTTTAAGTGATGTAATGGAATCCTGTATGGTTTACATATGGCCCAACTTCAACTCTTGTCCAGCACTGCAGAGTCTCTCATCAAAATGATATACGAGTGGTGACATGGCTCCCTCTCTCTATATCTCTCCATCTCTCCCTCTCTGTCTCACTGCCCAACACATTCCCATCTCCTATATTAGATAATGCACAGCCCACCATGTAAAGAGCAATAGATTATTCTATTCCTGGTGACAACAGAGGAGAGGGAGGAAAAGGAGGAGATGAGGATTATAAAGAGCAGAATGATGAGGAGGCTAATTTAAGCAGTTTGGAAAGAGAGAGGGAGCAAAATAGTGATGGAGGGATAGAGAAGGAGGAAAAGGGGGGAGTTCAGGCTTAATGGAAATAAGTTTATGAGGTGAGGTGCCAGGGAGTTTCTAAATATGTTTATATATGAGAGTTTCCGACATGTATTTTGCAAGATGAAATGCCCCATTCTTAATCCAGTCTCCTCACCCCTGCTACCTATGTAAATCTCGTCCCAGCACTAATGAACTATTATGACAAACACCTAAAATATATTTACTGTGTTGACAGAGTCTGCGCAACCCAGTCCCAGAGGTGTGCCAGAATGAGTTATACTCCACCTTCTTTTTCCCCTGCTCCTCTCCTCCTTAACTCTTTCTATTTGAAACTTTTCCTCCCTCTCACATCTTCATCCCATATGGGTGATGACACATGTATCTCTCATCTTCTCCCACAGAGCGACGGGGCTGCGCCGCTTTGTTATGTGCAGTGTGGTATATAGTTAGCAGAGCCTGTGGTGATGTATTGAGTGTAATGGCCAACAGCGTTTGTTGAGATTAATTGATACTAATGGCTAACACAGTTAGCGGTGAGTGATGGCTGCTACGCCGCAGACACACTGGAGGATTAGACACAAATCAAGTTGTGACTCTGCTCCCACTGCAGCAACGCACTCCGTCTGTTCTGTCATCTACAGCGCAGTCTCAAACCAAACATATAAGTGTGTGTGGAGTCATAAAGCAGCATTGAGGCACTGTTGGATCCAATGCCAAACATGACCACTGATGTCATTCTTGCACATTGGCTCTGTCTATCTGTTTTAAAGTGATTATTTATGAGCAAATGCCCAAAAATGTCAAAGCTTTTGTGCAAAATTTAGAACAACATATAAAGTGCATTATGTATGCCAAACAGGTGATGGAATGCTCAGATAACATTATGACAAGAAATGATGTGAGGGATGGATCAGCAAGGGAGAAGAAGATGTACAGTAAGTGTAATCCATCTTAATCGTGTCTTTGCAAAATCCTGACAGGAGATGCCTATTAACACCAAGAACAGAGCCAGGGATATAAAATAATTTTCACCAGCGCAACTAAGAACTTAAAAGTGAGAGGATCTGGGCTAATTTTACTTGAACATGTCACAATATCTTACATTTAAATACAGGAATGTCAACGAAAAACTATGCCAAAATTCACCTAATGTGCAAGTTGCGTGACAAAACTTCAACATCATTCCTGGAGAAACGAGTTCTTTGAGAACTACATGACCAGCAGACGCACATAAGTCCAACAGAGACATAAGTCCTCGGCAGAAAGAATAAATCTGAACCTGCGAGCTGAATTGATTTTCCCCATTTTAAATTTTGAGAAACACTAATCCAGGGAGAATGTCAGGAAATAGAATTTGTGGGTACACTAAAACATTTCGTTCCAAAAAACGAGACAAGCTTTATGAAACCTGATACTCTAACTGCTTGATGACACTTCCCCCACCAGATGCTTTGTGTGTCTCACAATTAAATGACGCATATTGTTTTTTCTCATCAGATCAACTGTGTAGCGCTTTGATTGAATCCTCATCAGTTTGAATCACGTCACCGTTCCGCTCTGGAATAAAACTGATCGTCCTCTCCTCGGCTTCTGCCTCCTGTTAATCACGGAATGTGACTTGACAACTATTTGAAAAAGTACCTATCATTCCCCTAGGCCAGGATGACTCATCCAGTATGGCTGCCACTCCATCACAGTGGGCCGGCCTAAAAAGGTTCCCTTCTTCCTCCAATCGCTCGATCATTGCTCCTCTTCACCTCCCCACTCATAACTCATTCCCTTCGAGTGCAACACCACCTCTTGAACTGGACCAGTAGTCTTGGTTTGCCGAGACAAAGAGCGTGTCATTGCTCTTCATCTCTTCCAGCTGGCTGACTGACACCTCTGACAGCATGAAGGGTAAGAGAGAAGTTACTCTGTCGCACTCTTTCTTCTTCCTTGTTCAGGTGCCCTGTCCACACACACACTTATACACAGTCTACACGCACACCACCCCTTTTTTCCCCCTCCCCAGGAGGGACAGAATCCCATCATCTCTCTATGTCAGTGTCGCTGTTGCAGTTCTCAGTCCATTAGCATAATATTCCCATTCCCTTGCCGCCTCACTCGTCCAGTATCAGACAAACTGCTCTGGGAATCATAGTGGGATATTCTCTGCTCATGCTCACATTACTTCCTCTTTTTTTTTGACTCTCTATTTGTTATGCTCTCTCAACCTTATGCACTCGCTCTCTTTTTCTGTCTTTGATTCAGTTCATCAAAGTTATCCATCTATCCGCCCATCCACGTCCATCTTTATTAGAGGGATGAGAGAGAAGATAGATAGATACAGAATGATGGTGAGCAATAGAGAGATGAAGTGCAGGACTGTGCATGGCTGACTGGCTCAGACTACTTACCCCAATGAACTACACTAGTATGACATGCATACAGACAGCATTTAATTAACCTGTGGTGGTACAAATACATATTTCATAAATATTTTTTTCATTTTGTTGACATACAACACACTCTGCTGCAAGGTTGGGCTTTTTGTACCATTATTCTTCTACAGAATCGGTTTATGGGACAGTATGGCTAAAAAACTCCAATATTACCACTTTGCATTGTGTAGCATAAAGAGGTTCTGTGTGAGCTGATGTGCTTGAGCTGCACTGAGACAGAAGTGCAGATTTCATTTATTGACAGAGGACAAGTCATTTTAAGGCAGGAATGGGTTCTTTTCATGGAAAAAAAAATCTAAATATGTGATCTTAATACAGAGAGGTGACTTTTGAGGGGTTGAATCGAGGAGCAGAGAGGGAATTTAACAAGTGTCAGACTAAAACGTAACCCCACAAAAGCCCAAACATCTCCACTGACCATGAAAAGCCAGATCATAACCACGTTATGTTCACACATCAGCTAGTATGAAGGCTGCTGGGCAGACAAGAGCAGTGTCAGGGGGCTTGTAGATTGTTTAGCAGAAGGCTTAAATTTCATTAAGAGCATTAACTAACCTAAGTAAAACTCATTTGCCTTCTTAAAAGCACTGGAAAAAGTAAAAACACAGCCTTAGAGCACCTGGTAGTCTCTTTTAAATATAACAACGCTACACTGGGACTGTAACTCAATACCTCCTGCAGTGGACCCCAGAGAAAGCCACAATTGATTATCATCACAGGAAAGTTTCCGCTTTGATGCAGGTACAGAAATATTGGCCATGTTTTAACAAGATACAGCACCGTCATTACAACTTTAGTTTTTCTGCAGCTTTTGTCATCCTGCTGATACATTGTAGTCTTATTCTTTTCTTTTTTTTCTACTCACCGCACCTGGTTGAATTAAAAAAATATGCAGCGCGTGTTAGATTTTGATAGGTAAGATAAGGTAATGCTGCTGAGATACATCACTGAAGTGAAAAATTGCACACTCTCCGCGCCAACTTGAGAGTTATGATGGATACGTTCAGAGGAAGAGTGCTTCTCTAAAGCTCAGGGATTCTCACCTACGATTGTTGTTGCCCACAAAAGAAACAGACCTGAAAATAGCTGTTTAGATATTCATGACATACACCGTATCTGAATCACATGAGATCAAAAAAAAAAGAAAAGAGAATCGAGATTCGTGTCCCTTCTACCAGCCAGAGTAATCACAAGTCTTATAACATGACCAGACAAACAATGGGCAAAACATACAAGAAATAAGTGGGCCAAACATGCCATGACAGTCAGTGACCTTGTGCAAGTATCTGAAGCGTCTCAGTAGGTCTACTGTCATCCTCTCAGACTGATTGCTATGCTGCTGCCACGTCACTGGACTGATGTGAGTGATGGAGGACTTACTTAACTCCATCCAGCAAGGACGGGAGGAAGGAAACACTATGCCCTACAACACCTGAATGTCAACCGAGGACCACTGCTGTGCTATATCGCCCCCTGTTGATGATGTGGACTATTAATCAGTGGTTTCTGAGAATCTGCGACGACCAACAGGATGCAGAACGTCTAAGAATTGCATACTTGAAGCTAAAGCGTAACCAGAAATCATATTGTGGGTGGGATTAGCAATGAAAAAGATGGGTATACCTCTAAGATCAAGAGGTGAAATAAAACAATGTTCATGAAGTAACTTGCAAACAAACTGAAAACAAAACAACTTGACCAAATTGTTCAAAAAGATTAATCTGGATCAAAATTATCCAGATCTAGATATCCAATGTTTTGCTATCCAGGTTTAATCCAGTTTACTTTTGAGCTAGTTTTTCAAAGCAGTAATGGATTAGATCAGCCTGATCCAGACACAAACTTTCCAAGATCACCAAATCTGTATTACTGAAACTCAAAACGGGAATAAAGATCACAATTTAGGTTACAAGCTATGTGAAGAACTATCATAGGCAGCATGGGTTCACTTTAAGTGTTTTTGTTGAAAGAGAAGTCAGCACAAAAAACACCAAGAAACATCCCCTTCCATTTTCAGTTCATTTTACACAGTATGGCCTCTCATTTGAATCATGGCAAGCAAAAAGAAACAAATAAATATACATTACTCACAAATACATTATGTGCTTTAAGTCATAAAAACGGCAAACTGCCTATTAGCTAAGAAAAGAAAGTTCTTCTGTAATTGTGAAGACACCAATTTACTGGAACTCTTATTTTAAGAGGCACAATAAATCAGTAGATTATGCCTTTTAAATTAATATATGGTGATGAATGATGGTAAATGTTCAATACTGACAGCTGTTTGGAGGATTATTTTATGGGGGCAAAGATCTTCCATCTACTTTATCACTGTAATGGTTAAACATATCAAGTGCAAAATATAAATAAATACATAAATACTGCATCTATTGTAGTATTTGACCAGTTGTAAAGTACATTTTATTCCTGCCTTGTACCTTTCTGCTGGATAATCCTGATTTTCTGGATCACAGAAATCCTACTAAAAGTTTTGGAAAACAATATGCAAAGGTTTGATCCAGACCATAAATAAGAATTTCAGAAACTTTTTTTTCCCCCTTTGAACGACCCATTTTCAATAGTCAATTCAATCCGATTGCCAACATTCGATTAGATTGCTTCAACAACTAAGCCGTGATGAACAACCAGCCTGGCACCTGTGCGCTCTTATCAGCGGAGATAACGCACAGGTGCGCCACCGCACGCAGGTGGGGCAAAGTTAAACCATACGCACGGATAAAAAGCACACACACACACACACAAACCAATGAGCCATCAGAACACAGCAGTCTAAGCCTGGTGCACATATCTGCAGAAACTCATCCACTCCTGCTGGCTCGTAGAAACAGCTGAGTAAAATGTGCACAGCAAACCAAAACACCGCAGATAAGAAAGGACTGTAAATGTCTTACCTGAGATGACTCCACTGGTGTTATTTCACTTTAGACCACCGTGGACAGTGTGTTCCACCGCTGAGAAGAGTGGGATCACTGTGTTCTCTCTCATGTGGGGCGTTCAGAGACTGAATTATATCATTTATCCCCCAAGATGTGTCTCTGCTACTTCTCATAATGTTCACAGGCTGCATCAAGTAGAAAAGCAACTGCTGGTAACATGATCTGTAGTGAATTTGCGTCAATAGCTGACCTGATATGGCGACAAATCCCCCAGGGCCCAGCTTTGACCATCCATCAGGTGACAATGAACTTCCTGGTGGCACTGTCACGTGACAAATCCATTTATTTTGTATATTTAAAATATAAACTGCAAGCATCAAATTCAAGAAAAGGCACAGAGGTGGGCAGAGTTACAAAATGCTGCTGACACTGGAAAACAGAATTATTATAAAGTGGTACATTAAAACTTTATTTTTAGTTGTCCCATACTTTACAGAGCATGTTAAAATTGTTATTGATTGAATTTTCTTTCATTTAGATTTGAAGCTGTGTCTTTGAAGCTTTGTGATTGGTTGATCCTCAGCTCTAAGTGGGTGGCCTTCATCCAGGTCCACCACTGGTTCCAACATAGATGGATTGAACCATTTAATTAGTGCTATAAACACAGAATCCAGGGTAATGGTATACGTACCTTTATATATACAGAGATTTATGGTTGCCATGTAAAGTGCACCGTGGTTCGATGATTGATTGGACAGTACGCATGTGCAAAATGTGGGCAACTACATATGTGTGTGTGGGCATATATGAGCAATCATAAAAGAGCATGAGGACAATAAAGAGACAGAATAATGGATGGAGGCTGGCTGGGTTGGATGCTGGTGCATGTACTTCCCATGTGAGGGATGTTTATTCTTACTTGCATTGCATTTTTCCTCCACTGGCTTACAAACGTTTGTTTTAATTTTCTAAGATGATTATATATAATGGCGAAGAGTCAGTAAATGCAGCTTCTCATTTCCCAGTTTGTATTGCTTCTTATTCCACTACATTTCAGTGCAAAATAATGCACTTTATACTTCACCAGAAGAGTATTTAGTCTATATAAATAGAAAATAAATGTTTACATCATTACATAAATAATACTAATTAAATAGCATAATGTCTAAATAATATTCAGACTGCCTGGAATGGGGCATTCTGTACAAAAACTGCATTTACTTTTGTTATTTAATCAACTTAAAGTTTGACTTACGCATCCAGAAGGGTTTGCAAATCCCGTTCAGGCACAATAAGGTTACTTTGTGGGAGATCACGCATTTATGACACTAGACCCAAAGAAATGCAAAGCGACCAGTAGATGGCAGCAGTTTTCTTGTTAACTCGCCTCTGCTCCCAATTCAGCCACTTCTGTCCAGTCAACAGGCTGAATCACTGGATGCAAGAAAGGGGCAGTGCGCTTCTAGTTTTTTGGAGACAATAAAAGTGCTCTTTTTTATTTTCCTCTGAGTAAGCTAAGTACCTGATTGGCTGAAAGTTTTAAGATAGCTTTTCCCCCCCTTTTACTGAACTTCCCCCTATAAAACACACTGTATGATGGTGTGAAAGCTTCATTCTTTTGGAGTGCGCAACAGACCTCAATTGATGGAATTACTAAATTGGAAGGAGAAAAGTAACACTGGACTCACTTGTATGGTGGAATATCAACTTTAAGAATATAAATAACGCTGTATCAATACACACTTTGTCATTTTTAAGAAAAAACATCAACTCAACTTTGCTAATTTTAGGCTTTTTAACGGTTTCGAACTCGGGACAAGTGGTCTTTACGCACAGCGCGCACCATGGCGAACTCCTGTCTCCAACTGAGCGGCTTTCTCCTCAGCTGCCTCGGATGGCTGGGCATCGTGATCGCAACGGCCACCAATGACTGGGTGACTATGTGTAAATACGGTTTTAACACCTGCAAGAAGATGGATGAGCTGGGGGAGAAGGGACCCTGGGCGGAATGTGTCATCTCCACAGGACTCTACCACTGCGTCTCCCTTACGCAGATCCTTGACCTGCCAGGTAGACACTGTTCTGTGCACATATGTTTAGTGTTTTTACAAATGTAGATACATACTTTATAAAGTTTTTTCTTTCGTTTAACACGTCATGTAACCAACCCTTCTTCTTTGTTCTGATCAAATGATCTGTTATGTTCAGGATTAAACATTAGGTCCTAAATTTCCATTCCTGATCCATCCAAAGATTTATCAATATTAATTCTCTTTGTCTTTGAGTTTCTGATGGAAGTTTTACTTTTCCTGTGTTATTTCTACAGCTTACATCCAGACGACTCGTGCCCTGATGATCACAGGTTCAATCCTAGGTCTCCCAGCGGTGGGAATACTCCTTATGTCCATGCCCTGCATCAGTCTTGGCAATGAACCTCAGAGCTCCAAGAACAAACGCACCGTCCTGGGAGGAGTGCTGATACTCATAGTTGGTAAGGGACGCAACTTTATTTCTGCATTTTAGTGGATACCAACTAAACCAGTAAATCATTAAACAGAGCTGGACACATTGTGTGACACTCACATCCACATATTTCTTCTAGCCTTCCTGATTGTGACCTCTTTTAACCTCCCCTCGAATGCTTACAAGCTGCTGAGAGCAGAGGATGTTGAATATGATTGTTTTCCTCCCATGGGTGGACACATATGCAGGCATTCATACAGACGCACTATATGTTCCTGTTCCATTGAACCCTTCCCCCCGGACCTCATCACATTCCTCTCCTCCACCTACTCTCATCCACACCCTGCTTTTGTCTTAAACCACATGGGAACTCCCTCCCACAATTGCCCAGTTTACTGTGCTTATAAATATTTCACTGATGCTGTAGCGTTTCCCACCGCCTGTGTCCCTAAAATGACATTTCGACACCTGTGTCCATATTATTTGACTTTTTCAGTGCTCTTTTTTCCTCCCCAGAACAAAACAGATCCCCACATTACAAACATAGTCATGACACAATAGTTGATGCTTTTACTTCAAAGCTTAAAAGATAAACCTGAAAGGATTTGGTTAAAGTAGAATATTTTTACATCAAGGCGGATTTTGTTTGAGCTGAGTTTCATGGCAGATTAAAAATTTAGTTGTTGTGTTGCCTATCGCTTCCACTATACAGCACCAAAAAAGCTCCCAGCAATAATTAGTTTAAGCCCAAATTTAATTATATTTGTTTACTGTTTCCTTGAAGTATCAGTTAAGTCCACTCATTATTTGGGATTTTGTTTTTGCCTGTTGCAGTACAGCTTATTCACAATTTAGTCATGGTATCACTATTTCTTTTCTGTGCATTTACTGGCAGGAGCCCACCTTATACTAAATATGTCCCTGTCAGCCATAAAGGGAGTTCAATATTTATACAGATTTAACAATAGCAACAATAAACCCTTCTTCTGTAGTTCAAGCCAAAGCTTATATAAAGCCAATATTATTCTAATTATCATATTTTTCCTAATCTGTTATTGTCAGACTTACAGTAAAAAATCTAATAGGCATACTCAGTGCATGAGAATGTGTGGTGGTTTCCATAGTGTCTGTTGCAAGTTTAGTTGGAATGTAGATCCATAATTCAGATTTTATGTGTTTACAGCTGTACTTACTCCAGCATGTAGCCTTGGTTGTGCATAATTTCTTCTTGCATGCTGGACCATTTTGCATCCCTAGTTTAGTTACATTTTATTGTCTTTTTTCTATATTCTTTGAGGATAATTTTGACATAGATTTATCAATATATTAATATATGTGTATAGACAGAATTCATGTGTACCATTTTGCACCCCTTAAAAAATATTATAAGACAGCACTGTGTAGGGTTTTAAAATGTGTGTTTAATATTCAGTAGTGCCATTTTGCACCCCCAAATCTATCATGGGTACTTCAAGTTTCAACCTAGAAGTCTTTAATATAGCTTGAATATGTGCACAGATTGCTCATGTTTCTACATTTTATAGTCCCAGTTTCATTATTTGCATTCAGAGATAGCAATTTGTAATCACACATGATGTTTGTATGTATTTTGCTAAATTTTGCAGCATCTTTTAGCAATCCCAGTTTACTTTAGTTTGCCTGTTTTAATATAAGCTGCTGCAGAATTCGCTTTAACTTGCACCATTTTGCATGCCCAGTTTCATTATGCGATTCTACATTCAGTAACATGTGGCCAGTACAAGATGTCCATGTGTATTTGCTCTAATCAGCAGGACCATTTTTATTCATAATTAAATACTTCCTCTTTCTCCTCAGCAATCTGTGGGATGGTGTCCACCGTCTGGTTTCCCATCGGGGCCCATCAAGAGGGTGGCCTCATGTCGTTCGGCTTCTCCCTCTACGCTGGATGGGTGGGCACTATTTTTTCCGTGCTGGGTGGGTCCATTGCCACCTGCTCGTCAGATTCCTCCTCCTCCCACTCCTACCAGGAAAACAATCACTTTTACTACTCCAAACAGGGAGGCGGCAATCTGCCAGCCGCTTCTTCCACCAATCATGCCAAAAGCGCCCACGTGTGAGATTTTTAGATAAATCCCACGTGGATGCGTAGGGGACTGCGGTGTGTATATAGAGACGTGCACAAGAGCAAACAAACACATGTATTCCCAATCAGTACAATAACATTTACATTCAAACCTATACTGGCAGAGGAAGAGACACATTCACACACTCATTCATGTTGTTTTATGTGAAGGAAAATAATCCTTGAATGAGCACACAAACATTCATCCAACTCCACATATAAAAGACTGTTTGCTTTTTTTTTCCACCAGTGTATTGTTTTTGTGTCTTCCAGCCTCCTCATGTTGGGTGTGGTGTGGACTCTCCTCACTCTTACATAACTGTACAACCTCCTGAGTAACTGCCTGCTCAGCAGCCTTGTGTACTGAGATATTATATTCTATATTACTTCTATTTTTATATTACGTACCACAAAATGAAATCTTACAACTGCCTTTGTTGGTAAATATGTTTTTTTTTAAAGCCAAATAATATCATGATCGATGATCTATTGTTTTTATTAAAGCAGGGTAAGGCAGTATTATGCTTGGAATTGAAAATGTCTTCATTAACATTGTTTGCGGTCATTCATCTTTCTTTGACAGTATTGTACAACTCTTTCGCACATTTGCTTTCTGAGTGATAGACTTAATTAAAATAACATAGTACTGTGCTTTTTCCGAGCCCCACAGAATGATGGTGGCATGATGGGAACATAAATTTCACTGGAGCGCTTTAGCCAGCAGTATTACAGTCTGTATTAGAGTCTCAGTATTTGCACTGAAATAATTTCCTGGAGAGTTCAACATTCAACTCTTGTCATTCAGTTTCATAGACTAAAGTTCTGTTACACGTTTTCATTTGACTAACTTGCTCTTATATCCGGTTTAAACAATAACTATGTGACAAAAAAAGCAGCATGTGGCCTTGTACATTTTCATTAAACATCTTAAAAATGTCTGGCTTCAAATATATTTCATTAGTGTGCAACGGAGGAACCTGCTTCTGTTGAAGGAATATGTGGAACGTGATATTCCCAAGCTGAAGGAACCTGATATTTCTGTACAGAAGCAGTGTTAGCTATGGCTATTTATTGTTTCACTGATTTGTTGTTTGTGTAAATTTCAACAATAAACACAAAAACAATCAAATCTGCCTTTGTCTTAAGTGCAGCTTGTCACTATTGCACCAAGTTATGCTCATCTCATGCGTCATTTTGATGATTTATGGTAGAAACACAGTGCAGATAGCGAGTAGATGTTGTAAGTGACGTATATGTGAGATATCTGGTAATCACTGTGCTGGAACAAACTGTATGTTATGATTTTTGTTGCAGTTTCAGGACATAGAGGGATGTTTGTGTGGCGCTGAGCTGAAGAAAATGAGAAAACATGAAGTATTTTGACTCAGTGACCTTGAGTTAGATCAGCACAGAGGAGTCTTAAAGCCACACAGCCTTCCCTGTCAACCACACACATAGCATGCAACTGAGAAAGATAATTGCGTCCGGTGTGTGTCCATAGCAAGGTCACTGACTCAGATATTACATGACTCTTTGGAAACAATATGTGCTATCTCAGTGTCCTCGGTTTGTCTTCGAACACACAGTCATTTCTCTGATAGACTGCACTCTCTTCTCCACCCAGCTGCTGTATTTCTGCATGCCATTTGCATGTGAATTTTCTGGCATGCTTGTGTTTGCAGGTGTGTGATCATGTCAGTGTGTGTGTCTATTCCCTGAAATGTGATGCTGTTCCAGGCGTAGAGCCATCGAGGCCACAGGAGGCCAGTGGGAGTCTAGTGGGCAAACAAGCTGTCCTGTATTGCTGAAAGAGGCTTGTAGTGTTATGATATGCTACACTTTAACATCTAAAGTTGCTGTCTATCAACAACAAAGCTAACTAAGGAGGCTTGAACATCTCCTCTTGGATATTCTCATTCACCGGCTTCATTACTCTGTGATACTCAATCTTCTCCTGCAATTATTTTCTGATTATGTATTTAATTTTCTACTCTCATGTATCCACTGCTATCAACCTGGTTTGTCTATTTATATTTTCTACCCAGAATACCAATCACTTTTTCCCATGAACAGCCACAAACTTTTTCCTGTCTGCGGTGGAAAAAATTAAACAAAAATAGTAACAATGTTCTAGCGTTACATAGATTTTTCCTGTGAAAAAGGGAGTGAAGATGAAATGCTCCAGTCAAAGCACAGTTGTGTTCCGCTGTATTGAAGCTACACCGGTGGTGAATGCAAGAGGCACTAAATATTGCAAATAACAACGAATACTTTAACATTTTACATGAATCTGGGAGACATGGTGAATTAGAGTATGCATGTGTCAATATAAGTTGCAAATGTCTAGAGTTTGCTTGTACTTGCACCATTTTGCATTCCTGATTTTATAATGTAATTTGCTATTCAGCGCTGTTAATTCAGTACAATTCATATGTGTTTATTATAATCAACGGCTCTGTGTTTTATTCCCAACTTAACATATTTTCTGTCACTTTCTCATCAGCATCGTGTGGTATGATGTCTACTGTCTGGTTTCCCATCAGGGCCAAGCTTCTTTGCAAATAAACATGTCCCTGTTCTTTGATTCTAAAGATGCTAACTTTAGCAAATAACAATTTACAGGTTTGAAATTCATATTCTAATGCTATTTTATAATTGATATGTTTGTTATTTAGGACTTCTGCCCTTGTAGTTGTGCAACTCTGTGACACCTCAGTGAGATGACAGTATTTCCACCTGATAAAACGGCAGTTTGACACTTTGAGAAGCACATTTATTTACTTTCTTGGCAAGTGAGAGGTGAGAGGATCAATACCACTTCCATGTCTGTGAAATGTAGCAAGAGCCCAGAAAAGGTTAGCTTAGCTTAGCATCAAGCTCACACAGCTCACCTGGCTCATTGTCATGTAAAATAATACATTTTAAGCCACGTAATTATTGCACAGACATGACAATAGCACTACTTAATGTATTTTGTTGTTTGTTTTCAAAGGGACGGTGCTACATACCACCACAACATAAATCCCCAGATTGGCTTTAATACAGTAAAATATAAAACCCAAACAATGACAAAATTTCTATTAGTGGTTTATCCTCAAATCTCACTCTCTGCAAACTTGCATATTTCTCAAAATGTTCAACTGTTCCAGCAGTTTGGTTGCGTAGGACTCTAATGAGGAATTTTTGGATAGCATTTTAGGTCATCAGGCCAAACCTGACCTAAAAGCAGGTTGCCATGTTCACCATATCTGGCAAAATATGGAAAAACATCTGAGTCATGTTTCATCTCCATTACAAACATGCATCAAGCCGTTATATAACTGATGTGTATGTATGTGCATCTCATGGGTGAATAAATGAGCGAGCCTCTGTTTGGTATTTGCAATAAATAACTTTCATTGTTGCATGGAAGCAATATCAACAACTCAGCAAAAAACAGTGCACCCAGGAGCAAAAAGAACCACACATATGGAAGAAAACCTTTTTAAAAAAATCAACATAAAAAACAACTACGTTATACAGCTTTTGTGCCAAAATATACAGAAGAGAAAAAACAATATCTAGTTGTTGCGAGAGAAGCCAATTTCAACAAGTCGACACACACTGACTGGACACTTGGCCACAGCGAACACAGAGCACAGGAAGAACATGGCACGCCCTCTCCGAGACAAAATAAACGAATAGTAGCTGACTTTAAAAGCAATAGTGGCAAGATTTGACTACGCCATTTTTCATAGAATTGTATTAAAATAGTTTCTGCATGTTTTTCTGTAGTACTCTGAACTCCTAAACCTTCTACAGTCCTATTGATGTCGAGAGCAACCATTTCAGAATCCTTCAAAGGAAAGGATTATGGTTTATAAATGAGCTTTATCATTCTAGAGAGACTACGGTTGGTAAAAATATATTTTTAGCAGTTTCTCCCAGGCCCCCTTGTGATTAAACAAAAACACAGAAAGTGAAGGCCGATAACTCCACCCTGCTCTGCTGTGCACACCTACCCGAGGAGGGCCTGTGGATGGGAAACAGCTGTAGAAAAATACTTTTTTTTTCTTTTTTCTTTAAGTTCACTCCTCCGTCAGGGTTGTACTTTTCACCGGACAAATATAGCCATTGGAGTCTAGACTAATACTTTTTAATTTTTCATGAAATACTAGCAACTAGGATTTTTTAAAAAATGATCATTGCACTGTTGACCGTGAGGAAAAAAAGAAAATCAGTCCTCCTGTGATAAAGTAGCTTATTAGCAGACCCTCCCCAAGAAACGTCGTTAGCTCTGTTGTATCTTAGGTGTTCACTTTGAAGAAACTACAGTCTTCTGTACGTGAAAAGTAAACAAACGTTGTGGACTTTGGCTTGCAGAGGTTGTGGTCGAGAAGATGGACATACAAGAAGTAGGCATATTGTTGAGGGAGGATGTGAGAGGAGTCATCCCACAGATCAGTGAGTTTTGCTACATGTTTTAGTTCCTTTACAAATGGAGCCATAGCTCTTATACCTGGGTAAGGAGGTATGTGATTTAAGTTGAACCTGGCAAATGAAAAATGTTCTTTCAGTGTATAGAATTCCTCCTAATCAACATAATATGGAGCTGTGAAGCGTGAAAAAGATTTGGGTTTGTAAACCCAACCTGCAGTGATGACTACAAGGAAGAAAGGTGTTTTTGAAGCTTATTCGGTTGTACAACATCTGTGAAATCCTCTCAGAGCACAAAGGTTCCCAGGTATAAGAACGGAGCCTGCATTTGGTTGGGTTTAGTGTTGTATTATGTCTCGTTGCGATCAGTCGCCACATGCAAGTACGACACTTAAAGTCTGGGCCTCGTGCATGAAAGCATGCTACACATTCACCGGACGGTCACATTGAGGTGCAGGCGTGGAAACACACACCACACACTCACACACAAACATACTGTACATGCATTCACACAGTCTTAATGCACACACACAGAGCAGATAATATAATAAGTTGACTGCACAGTCCAGTGTCAGAGGCATGGCACCGCCTGAATTCACCTTTTTTGTTTTGGCTGAGCTATGAATGCAAAAAAATAAATAAATAAAAGCGGTCGGATTCTTTTTGGCTGAGTTACGAGGTGATCCAGGTGGTATTTTGGCTGACTAGTACAAAATGGAGCTTGTGTTTGGACGTGTGTGAAATAATGTGCAAATCTTTTTTTTTACGATGTGCTCTGTGTTTTTTCCCAGCTTGACAAAATGTTGATATTGGAGAATTCTGCAAAAACCTCAGATTACGTTCAGTATCAACAATGTAATTCATATCATGTTTTTGTCATGTCTATTCGAAGCACTCCAGGCTGTGCTGATATTAGCGTTTGACATCCCACATGTGATGTGGCTGGTTGCACTGTGGGTAAAGTCTACCTGGCATGTAAAATATGTATCCTGTGGCAAAAAGTAAACTTCCTCCATGTCACTATAACACACAAAGGATGTGACCTTGGTGCCTTTAGTCTCACTTTGGCCCTTGCTGTCCTTTGATAAGTGCTTTTCAAACCCAACCACCACCCAAATCCCAACACCCCTACGAGTCACTACATTGCAAATATATGCATGCTCCACCCTGCATTTGCAAGCTGCAGAATTATCCAATATGAGCATAAATGCTTGTGATACTGAGCTGTTTTTAGGATTTCACTTTGACGACACCGAAGGGCCTATTCCTATTTGAGTGTAGATCGTGGATTGTGAGTAGGAGTAGAGGTAGGGTGGGGATTTAGCGTGGCATCCTTAGATTTAGTGCATTAGACAAATAAGGCTTCCCCGGAAGGGACAGATGCAGCAACAGGGGGCACAAGGAAAAGGGTACAAGGAGGACGATCAGGGCAGATGGCAGCAGCTACTGTAGAAGCACCCCTACCCTCAACATAATAACGTAACAGTGTGCCAAAATCCAGTGGATGCATTGCACGATCGCTTTTATGCCTTATTGTTGTAGAAAAGTGCTGTACGAATAAACTTTCTTACATTCTTCGTATGGAATCAAACCCCTCACCATGGCAGCTTTAGCTTACTCGCCCTACGCATCGAGCCAAACGGGCTCATGATTAGATCTGAATGCAACATCTTCAAGGGTGTAGCATCAATGTAGGTACCATGTAAAGAGGGGGACTTCAGCACTAGCTACAACTGAAGAGCTAAGGGGAAAATGGGAGATTCACTGGGTCAGAACAGAACCACAGGGTGAGGAGTAAATGCTCTGGTGACAAATCAGAAGAGCGATAGCAGACACCCCTTTTGGTGAAACAGTAGCTAATGGATCGACAGGTCGCGAACAGATTGCTGTTACAAATCCCGACTGAAAACCAATCCCCACTCCATCACTTGTGACTTAGAGTGGTAACTCCCCCGATGACACGGCCTGATGGATATCAAGAGGAGGGTGAAGTGGCAAGTGCATGAGGGAATAGTTGAGTTGGAAGAGCGAAAGGAGCAGTGGAAGTAGATATGAAATGTAGAGGAGAGGTGAAAAAAGAGATCGAAGAGGAGAGATTAGATTTCAGTTCATTCAGAGGGAAAGTGAAACTCACCGGGACTCATCTCTTCTCTGCGTGAAAGATGTCTGGAAAATATGTTTCAACATAAAGAGGAACAAATCAATCCTCCCCTCTATTCTGAACCAACTCACCCATATGTTATTTTTTCCCTAATTTTGTTTTCTCCTTGAGGAGAGAAGATACAAACAATGACGAAAATCCATTTTCCAAACTGAATGAACTAAAAATTAATTCCATTCCAGCCCCGGTAAACAGCAAGAACCTCATCACGGAAAAAACTGAAGAGGAAAATATAACATTCATCACAATAAACCCTTCAGATTGTCAGTCAGGATTCAACCTCCTTCTACTTTGACAGTCTACTCTCTCCTCTTTTTTGATGTGCATGGGTTACACTGCACCATGAGCTGATGCAGGTGGATTGATTTTGAGCTTCATGCGGGGGCAATGTCGGAAGAGCAAAAAAAAAAAATAAATCAAAAAACCTACACATACTAAGTAAAACACACTTTATACACGCACAGAATCAATGTAAAGGTGGAGTTTCAGTGTACCCTCACACATACACAGGCAAAATTAAAGTAGAAAACAGACAGAATCTGAAACTCACATACAGTAGATGAAGGCACTATTGCAAGCAAAGTCCAAGTACTATTTGTGACAGAAAACATCAACACCCCTTTTTCCAAATCCACTTCTTGGTCCCTTGGGCTAGAAGTTCGAGGTCAGTGGAAACATTTAAAAGATGGACAGAAAGCAGCGTTATTTAGGTGTTTTTATCATAGAGCATGTTTGAGCAGATAAATCAGGCCAGAGGGAGACATTCGCTGTCATCTCACTTTCCCGTCAGGAAGCGAGGTGCTGATTCATCTGTCGCATCTCATCACCTTCTCCCCTCCTATATCCCATAGTTCTTAAACATAAACAGTTGCTTAACACACTGCGGCTCACAGTGCCGTGATCCAAATTATATTTTATCTCTTGCTACGTCCGCGCTTTTCTTTCTGTGTGTGGGATGTTGACTCCGGTAAGTGAATAACAAGCGAATGTGGTAAGAAGCTCATGACCTTGACGTCCACATTTGTGTGGGAGCCGAGCGTGGCGGTAGAGTATGGTGAAAAGAAATGCTTTTTCCACTGCCAATAAACTATCTAGGCCAAGGGTTAGACACACAAATAAATACACACTCACATGCAGGCATGCACACACGCACACACTCATTCATGCGCTCACATACTGTTTTCCCCTTCCCTTCCCACAGGCAGCAGACAAAGGCAGTACATTCAGGGTAACACAGAGTCAGTCCCTTCAGAAATCCATTGGATCCTCCTCGGCGAGGGCACGATTGGCAACGGTTCGGCCTTTCGACGGCATCCCGTCACTTTCTGGTTTCACCTCGGGAGGAGGGGTAAGCCCCGATCCGCCCTCCGGAGCGCCCCAGGGTTCAGTGGTAGGCGGGTAGAAGTCGTCATCGAAGCCACAGAAGCCCTCGTCCACGCCTTGGCCATAGCGCTGGTAGGTGGAGGCGTGAACCTCGTTCTCTCTGGCCGTGATCTCCAGCGTGCTGTTCCACATGCCGTAGCCGAAGTAGATGAGCACACCTGAGGAAACACACAAACAGATGCAGGTTTTCTGGCACGATTTTATGAGCAAATATAAAAATCTAAAGAACAGAAAACGAGTAAACCCTTGATGAACCTATAAACAATCCCCCCTACTATGAGTGAGTCAGAAGAGCACAGTTCACAAAGTTAAAAAAAAATGCACAAATGTCCAATAGTGTTGTGTACAAACAAAAGCAGCTCTGCAGGATACCAGTCAGCATCAATTCTGCTTTTACATTTAAAAAAAAACTAACTACAAAGATGTAGCAGGACTTTCATGTCAAGACAAATACAGATTAAATATATACTGTCATTGAAGAATTCGATCGCTTACCTACAAGACACCAGATTGAAAATCGAATCCAGGTGATGGCAGACAGTTTAAGCATGAGGTAGATATTGACCAGCATGGCTGAAGCAGGTACGAAGGGCACACAGGGAGCCATGTAGGGCAGCCGCTTAGGGTTCTCTGGCTGCTGGAGGATGATGATGATCAGCAGGGCGATGAAGAGAATGAAGAAGACTAACAGCAGCAATGCCCACCAGCGACCCTCCCCGATACTACTCGCGCCTGAAGGAAAAGAAAAAAAAGAGAATTCATACATCCTGTTGTTGTATTTGAGTGAGAGTTGTTTTTTAACTGCTTCTCACCGAAAATGATAAAGGAGCAGAAAGCGAAGATGAAGATGAAGAGCAGCAGCACACACACGGTGACCGTTTTGCCGGTGGCTACAGTCGGTCGGTCCATTTTTCCAGGTAGGCCGAGTCGGATCCTCAGAGTATAATAACGTGGTCCGATCAGCTTTTTCAACCGCCGGGACATCCCGCCTTCTGACTCCTCTGCTTCGATGCCAGTGGTCATATCCACCGTGCCGTAGTTGGGGTGGCTGGCAGCGTACGCGTTCTTATCTGGTTTGCCGATCAGCATCTCGTTGTCACCCAGCGACGGCAGGTTTTTGGCTCCGCAGGTGTTAGTGGGCGGACCTCCATATTCATCAGCTTCACTGGTTGGAGAGCAGGCGTCTTTCTCGCACTCGGCCAGGACGCCTTCCTTCCTCTTGTTATTCTGCTCCTCAGACAGGAAGTTGACGAAGCCGTGGATGTCGCCTTCAGGTTGGTAACGTAACAGAAGGACACAGAGGCTCACCTGCCGAGCGGGACAGGAAGGACATTATTCAGAAATTAAAAGACTGGCCCTCTATTACCAAATTTTTTTTTTCTTTCACTCGCCTGTGTCATAACAAGAATTATTTCTAAATTTTTGTTCTGGAGTAGCCATTCTATGCAAGTTAGGCTTCACTCAATTTGGTTTCTCTTTTTTGTCTCTTTGTTTGTGTGTTTCTCTATAGTCATTTTTGTTTCTTTAGGGAAATTTTTGTCTCTCTGCAGTCATTTTGTGTGTCTTTGCTGTCACTTTTGACTATTTGTGGTTATTTTGGGTCTTTTGCCATCACTTCATTTCTCTTTGTGGTTATTTTGTGTCTCTTTGTGGTTATTTTGTGTCCACCCACATTCAGGCTGTGTCCACTCACATTAATTTTGTGTCTCTTTATTGTCATTGTGTGTCTCTTCTTAATCATTTCGTATGTTTTGCCGTCATTTATTTCTCTTTGTCAACATTCTGTGTCTATTGTCATCATTTTGTGCGTTTTTACAATAATGTGTCTATTTGCAGTTGTTTTGTGTCTTTATACAGTCATACTGTGTTTTCTGTGCCGTCATTTTGTGTATATTTACCGTCATTTTGTCTAACTGTGGTCATTTTGTGTCTTTTTTCGTCATTTCATTACTCTTTGTAGTCATTTTGTGTCTCTTTATTGTATGTCTCTTTTTTGTCATTTTGTGTGTCTTTGTGGTCACTTAATACAGTAAAAGTAATATGATTTTATGGTCAAACATTGTAAAAGAGCAAAATATTAGTAAAAATACAGATTTTTGATGTAGACAACATTTACAGTTTTACATTTTTTATGATTTCACTTCAGTCTAATGTGACAACTGAGCAAATGGACCATTCTGCTAGTTCTGATTGTCTCATGCACTACCAACGACCAACGGTTCACTAATTTCACTCCTACCATGCATCATAGATATACAAGTATTAAGCCAACCTTTATACATGCCAACGACAACTGCTAAGGCTTCCTGGTATTACTGACTCTGCTAGGTCTTGCTGTTTACATGCATTTACTGATATCTCATAATTCTATATAAATCATTTATGGAGGGATTAGTTTTCCCAGCAAAATCCCTGCTGCTGTGAGCAATCTTTAAGAGGTCCTTCAAAGAGTAAAGCTCTTTTCACTAAAACTGTATAAAAAACACTCCACTCCTTTATGCACTGTAAGTGTTGTAGCATTATGAGAGAAGAAAAGCAGGAAAACACACTTGGTTCATATCAAGAAAAACTGCAGCTCAGCTATAGATTGCCCCGAGGTTATAAACTATTGGGAATAAATCTCTGTAATACACAGACATAATCCAGCTTCCATAAGCAGTCAGGTCTATGGTTTATGTATATGTTTGTTTGCGCTATTATTATCCAGCACTCACCAGGGTATAGGCCAGCAGGGTTCCTATAGACATCATCTCTATGAGGTCTCTAAGGCTGACCAGGAGGGACAACAGAGCAGCTAGGAATCCTGACACCACACAGGCTACAACTGGGGTCTCTGTGTAGGAAGACACATTGGCCAGGAACCTAAACACACACAACGATGAGTAGACTGAGTTTCAGGTGCATACATAATTTAGATTACAAAATAAACAACAGTAAATAACTGTGTGGACTCACTTAAACAACAGGCCGTCCCCAGCCATGGCGTAGATGACCCTGGGCATCGGGAACAGGGACCCCAGGAGAGATACAGTCAGTCCAGCTATAGATCCTACTGCCACAATATACTTTGCAAACATACAGCCATGCATGGCGAACATCTCCATCAGTGGAGCGTCTGCATCGATCTCATTATACGGCACCATCAGTGTCAGTATCACAGAAACCTGGATGGAAAACACAGTCATAGTTTTGGTTATTATTAAGAATTTCACTAGAAATTTGATCATTTGAAAAGAAAAACCATAAAATTTGCAAAAATAGAAAGGAATGATACAACCAGTGTGACTATATGCTAAGAAAAAGTACATTTTTGTTGCTTTATTTAAAGTCATTATGAGAAGAAATATCAGACACAAATATGTGGCACCTGCTTTGGTGGGAAAACAGTGACAACAAAAAAACCTAATTTAAAAAAAGCTGCTAAAAATCACATCATGTAACTGAACGCATCACAACAGCTACTAAACGATAGAATCACATCAATATTTAGGCCTTTAATACGGATAAGTGTTGAGATACATTCTAACAGCTTAGCTTCTCACAGCTAGCATGTTTAGCATACTGCACATCACATCACATGCAAAATGTTCATTAGTCATGCTCCTTTATCATTGTGTGTATGTGTGTGCGTCTGGCGTGTGAAATCAACCAGGGCCATCTGTCTCAAATGCTGTGCTGCAAAAGAGGTGAATCTGCATGAACAGATTACAGAGAGGGAGGGATCATTAAAAAGAAAAAAGACTAACCCCACACAGACAGGAAGATAGAGAGGTCAGTTTTCATGCTAGTAACCTGATGCCCTTTCACCTTTCGTCCAATCCAGGCACTGGCTAGTACAGACAGCGAGTGTGAACCAGTCAAATATACTAATCTAGATGGGAATCCTGCAGCAAATCCTTGTTAAACATATTCATTTGAGAAAGCAAAGCTGTTCCCTAACTACATCCTACAGACTCCACTTTAGCTCACTGTCAACTAGTTTGCAGATTGCACATTTATGCGGCCCCCTGCTGCGACTGAGGCTTTCCCAAAAACTTCGTTCAGCATAACTCTTTCCTTTACCGCCCTCTTACATGAATTTGCACTGACACCCAATTAAGAGGATGAAAGGAAAATTGTACATGGAAACAGAGTGAGTGGGAACACCGAGGGAAGAACTCTCACAATCTGGGATGAAGAAGTGTGTCTCAGTAAATCAAGTGCATTGCATAATGTAAAACCAACGTCGCCAGAAAAAAAAAGTGACATTTTATGTGTTTAATGGATTAAAGTGGTTCTACAGATTGAACTGCAGCAGCTAGAGGACCCTTGCGGGAGCAGAAAAAAGGTGTTCCAAGATGCCTACAGAGTGAGGAAGATCAAAGGAAGGTGGAGATTAAGGCAGGCTTAGAAAACAGATTTTGGTGCACAAGAGAGGTAGAATAGATGTGACTGGGAGACAGAGAGGGAGAGGAGGATTTTGGAAAGTAGTTGAGTTTTGAAGTGGATGCAATCTTTGCCCCAGGCAATGCTGAAAAATTCTTTATTTCTGATAGGCTGCTGTTCCATGGGACCCATGGCAACAACCATCCAGCTCACATTAGGCAATCTGGAAGGCTGCGTGCAAGAAGATCAGAGATGATAGACGCCTACACAGTCGGAGCGCTGCAGAAAGATCTTCATATTTGATCTTTCCGTCTTTTTGTTGGAAACTTCTCAACATTTGGGGTAACAGTCTGTGTTCACAAGAAAATTGATACACCTAACCACTGAAGATGAGGGTGTGACAATGGTGACTAATCAAGCGGATGTATAGATTTTCATCCATCCATCCATTATCTATACACCGCTTAATCCTCACTAGGGTCATGGGGGTGCTGGAGCCTATCCCAGCTGACTCGGGCGAAGGCAGGGGACACCCTAGACAGGTCACCAGTCTGTCACAGGGCCACATACAAAGACAAACAAACACTCACACATTCACACCTACGGGCAATTTAGAATAATCAATTAACCTCAGCATATTTTTGGACTGTGGGAGGAAGCCGGAGTACCCGGAGAAAACCCACGCATGCACAGGGAGAACATGCAAACTCCATGCAGAAAGATCCCAGGAAAGCCGGGACACGAACCAGGGATCTTCTCGCTGCAAGGCGAAAGTGCTAACCACTACTCCACTGTGCAGCCCCTAGATTTTCATTTTAAACTAAAATTAAAGATCATGTCACAGAACAGAGCAAGCAAGAAAAAAAAAAACAGAAAATAGAGTGTTGTTTCCAAGTCAGAGATGAAATAGCACCACTTTTGTCATGTGGGTTTCAAAATGTTCAAAAACTATGTAGGTGTTTAAAATAAAAAAAGTGTATTGTGATCAGAACCTACATATCATCCCACAAATGAACTCATATTTATTTGTGAAGCTGAAATGAAATCTTCTAACGGAATGACTGAGCCAAGCCATTATCTCGCCTCGTTACCACACGTTGTGTGCCAAAAAATTCCAATCAACTATAAGAAATGTGTTTCTCGGCTGCAGTGATACTTTGAGTAACAAGAACGAGCATTTTTTTAATTCTTGAAATGTCTCCAAACGACTCCTTAATGCTCGGATCCTAGTAAAGCGAGATAAATGAGGAATGCTTGTTTGTGTTTATGATATGGTTTCTAAGGTAACTCACAGAAACGTAGGCAGTGAGGCAGGTGATGAGTGAGGCAGTGATGGCATACGGGATGGAGGTGTTGGGACTCTTGGCCTCTTCTCCTGTTGTGGCAATGATGTCAAATCCGATGAAGGCATAGAAGCATGTGGCTGCACCCTGCATCACCTGCAATGGAGAAGAGGCGAGAGAACTTACAGTTTACATAAAGAATGCAACCAGATCGTGTTATATAATACCGAGCCTCCTCTTCTGTTAGCTTGCACACTTGTTATCTAACACTGTGTCTATATAAAGTGTTCACCCTCACTGGATGTTTTGTCGTTTTATTGCTTTTTAACATTTTTCACAATAATTTCCAAAAAGATTATTTCATGTGAAAATGGAAACAGGTTTCCACAAAGTTATGTCAAAGAATAAACAAAGAAAAAGCAAAATAAGCAACTGTCTTAAGTATTTAACCTTTTCGAGTCAGTATATTGCAGATGCACCTTTAGCTGTAATTACAGGACTGAGCCTGTGTAGATAAGTTTCAAACAGCCTTGCACATCTGGACACTGCAGTTTTACCTCGTTTTTCTTTGCGTAACTGCTCAAGCTGTTCACAGGGACTGAGTAAACAGTCGTTTTCAAGTCAGGTCACACATTCTCAACTGTATTGAGGCCTGCGCTCTGACTCAGCCACTCCACAGCTTTCACCTTGTTGTTTTGTTGCTAAAGCATTTCTGAGTAGCTTTGGCTGTATGTCTTGCTGGAAAACAAATCTTCTCCCAAGTCGCAGTTCTTTTGCAGACTACATCAGCTTGTCCTCAAGGATTTCACTCGTCTTTGCTACATTGATTCTACACTCTACCTTTACAAGCACTACAGGGCCTGCTGCAAAGAGGCATCCGCATATCATGATGCTGCCACCTCCATGCTTCACAGTGGGGATGGTGTGTTTGTGATGATGTGCGGTGTTTGGTTTGTGCCAAACATTGTGTTTAGTTTGATTGTCAAAAAGCTTAATTTTGGCTCCATGAGACCAAAGAACCTTCTTCCATTTGACTTCACAGTCTCTGTATTCGTGTATTCTGGTGACCTCTAGCCAAGATTTAATATGATTTAATATTTGCGACTCTGCCATAAATTTTTTACTGTTGATGCCCCTGGGCAACAGTTACTGCATGCTCTCCATCTCAACCGTTGAAGCTTGTAACTGTTTTAGAGGAGTTATGGGTGTCTTGGTGGCCTCAATCTCTTTCTTGCACATTCACTTAGTTTTTGAGGATGGCCTGCTCTAGGCAGATTTACGCATGTGCATGATGGATTTAACTGTAATCCAAGGACTATTCAGTGGCTTGGGAATTTTTTTGTGTCTATTTCTCTGAGTTACGCTTTTCAATAACCTTTTCATGGAGTTGCTTGGAGTGTTCTTTTGCCTTTATGTTGTAGTTATAACCAGCAGTACTGATTCACCAGTGACTGGACCTTCCAGATGCAGGTATACTAGCGTCATCTGAGACACATTCACTGCACTCATGATCTCCATTTAACTAATTGTGTGATGTCTAGCACCAAATGGCTGCACCTGTGTTGAATTAGGTGAGTCACTTAAAAGGGGTAAATATTTATGCAATTACTTATTTTACATTATTTATCTTTAAGTAACTGACTGAGCAATTGAAATGAATACTTTTTATTGGTACTGCATATGTGTTTGTAAGTGTGCATGCATGTGCATTCATACCCCTGACCAGCCAAAGGGCAGGAATCTCCCCTCGTCCCAGTTCTCTCCGTTGACAAAGAACAGCCCGGCGATCATCATGAACACCCACACTACGAGGTTGATGACGTTTAGCACGTTGTTGAAGCCCACAGAGTTCTTCACTCCCAAAGCCACAATCACCGTCACCAGCAGTGCTATCAGCAGCGCCAGCAGGTCTGGGTACGATTGCTCTCCTTTGCCTAGAAGGAAAACATTCACACACAGAAAGGCATAATGTGATATTATCCAGTAACTGTGGTGGTAGAAGGTAAGAAACTGCTCGCAAAAAAACCAAACTTCATTACATCAGGCTAAGCTTTAATGAGCTTTTAGTATCCCACTGAGATGATTTATTGATTGATCTGGAAAATGTCACAAATTGACAAAAATGACCAGTCATGATTACCCAGGTTACCCAAGGTAATGTTTTCAAATTGGTTGTTTTGCTTTTTTGTCCAAATGTGAGAATTCAAAGAAAAGAACAGCAGTCCTCACATTTGAAAAATAGCAACAAGCAAGTATTTGGTCTTTTTGTCCCTAGATAAGTGCTTTATACAATAATGAATTCTTAAAAACGCTGTCAAAGCTGTTTTCTGTCTATCAGCTAAATGATCATCTGACAAAATTATCTAGATACAGTCTCATTTGTTGTTTCCAATACTTTGTAAAATACTCCCTAGTTATAATGGTTTAACTGGGTAATGAGGTCATGAAATTAAAGCATCAACTGAGTTAGACTTTGTGTTCATGTTTCTTTTTTTCCGAGAACATTCAAGTTCACAAGGATCATTTATCAATTATGCAACATTCATTTCAAGACAGCTGTGGAATATATAAAGAAATTACTTTAAGTGGTATCATAGACAGTCAGGAAATATGTGTGGGACTCAGAGTGACTCATGACACAATATTATCACAATACATTTGGTAATGACAAGACAAGACAATTATCTATGATTAATCACAATATCTGTGTAACATATATATATATATATATATATATATATATATATATATATATATATATATATATATATATATATAGTTGAGAAAAATGAAAATAATGAATCATGCATTAGTCACTGCATTGTGGTGTCACTGTATGTGTATTGTTTTAATTATTATTACATTTTAAGACTGTGTCCATTAATTCATTTGCTCTCTCACTTTCTTTCTGCCACTGTCCACACTGTATTCAATAAAAAAACTAAATTATTCTACATATCAGAGCAAGAAACTGTAAAAACTGAGAAAATTGTCAGTTGTTTCCATTTTCCCAAGTTCCTTGAAATAGATATCTGTGACATGCCATTCACTGGGAAAACATCTTGTTTCTCATCAGAGTCCTTTTATTCTACTTGTCTTTTAAAAAAAAAAAAAAAACATAAAATTAACAGTTTGTTCGAAGCAAATTCTATTTTTAAAAAAAAATAAAAAATTTATACTCATCAGTGCAACTGTAAATCCATAGTCATGTGCCAAAAAATTCAGGGGCTTTTTAGCTGAAATGCAGGCAGTTTTTACACAGACCAGAGAAGAGACAAGTATGGAAAGTGTGTATTACAAGGTAAAGTGATATGACATTTTGCACAATCAATATTGTGCCTCATCCCTACTCAGCAGAGTGTATGCTAAAGAATTAGCAGTGAACACAGGAGTGAACAAGACATGAGGAATGCAGAAATAATGTTAGGTATTTAATAGCAGTCAGGCCACCCTGAAACGAAGTCTATTTTCTTATGCAAAACTTAAAAAATGGACTTTCTCATTGTCTTGGTAATAACAGAACAGGAAACATGTATTATATTTGGCACATCAAGTGAACCGTTTTTGTCAGGAAGGCTATCATTCCTACTGTAGCATTACGTTGGATTCCTAACTCCACAGCAGGCAGTTGCTTGAGTACAAAACAGTTAATGAATAATTACCATTTAACCCAACTTAGGATTGTACTCGTTTTACCAGAACCCAGCCTGTGACTGTTCGGAAACTAATGAGATATATTTTGAGCTGAATTCCACTCTTTCCCTGGGGTGTGGAGATGCAATCATTTCTCTCCAGCAGGAAAAGGAAACATTAACTTTCCATTAGGACGTGGAACAGCTGGCCGTGCTGCACATCATGTGACTACTACCACCGCTTTGTCAGTGGCCAACAGGAAGAGAATGACAAGGCAATGTCACCTAGATAGACACACAGCTGCCACACACACACTTCAGTATATAGTATTACAGTAGATTAGCAGGAATCCTCGCCGTGTTGCAGATTACAATCTGGAAAACTGTGTTGTATTAATCATTTAGAAATTCAAGACGCTACAGCCAATGTTACTTTCCATAGTGACATGACGTCCAAGATAAGCAGTGAAATGTTGCTTGGATGCTTCCTGGATATAAAAAAAAAAAATCTAGTATGGTTTGGACGGATGCCCAGATGGCGTTAGCATTTCATGTCAGTGTTTTTATTCGGATTTGAAAGATGTGCGATGATTCAAATAGAGGAGGCCGCACAGAATCTTTTCGGTGATAAGGATGGCACTGGGCTTCCTTAACTCATAACTCTAAGGTACAAGCAATCTAACTACTACATAAATACTGAATAACAGCAGAGATAAAGTTTATTAAATGTGCTGTGGGTCAACTGTCAGTCAGCCCAGCAGAGTGTGGCTACAAGTCACTAAAGCAGGAAGCATTTGCCCTCTACAACTACAGCTACAAGAGCAGAGCTGACCTTCTTGAAAAGAGTGAGCAGAATGAGGAATAATTTGTCCCAAAGGTCACTTGGGTGAATGTCTGTTTATGGCTTTAGAGCAAAGCATTCTTGACAGTTGACCGGGTGACTGTGGCTGAAAGCTGATGAGCTGTGTGATTCTGAAAGTGGAATATTTCCAAGTAAGCAAAATCAAAAATGTAATAAAAATAACCATTTTGAATTAGCTACAGATAATTCCAGTAAATGCTCTGACTTCTGACTTGCTATTATGTAACCTGAGTTCAACAAATCATTCCAAGTGTATCAGTAAAATCCAACTATGCGACAAAATCTGAAACGCTACTTAAATCCTCAAATTATTTTAGAGTGCCTGCATGTTTTGATAAAAATATATATTTGGCACCACTGTATCTATAATGCGTTGCAAGGTTTTTTGCAACATTTGGCAGAATCGATATCCCAGCGATACTCAAAAGGGTGTACTGAGCGTAGGATTGAACAAGACGCTAGAATGTATTACAAGTTTGCAGAAGAGTTTTGGTGTTTGGTATTTATTAGCAGTCAAGCCACACCAAAAGCCTGCTCTATTTTCTTACCTAAAACATCAAAATTCTCAAATCCTGGAAAAATTGGAGGCAATCAAAACTCTTTATTGTTGTCTAAGTACAACTTCTGTAGCTCTCACATCTTAGCCCCACTTACCCAAACCATTGAGCGTCCCAATGTGTGAAATCATGAAGTTGCTGATGCTGTGATTGGCCAGCGAGTCCGCCATGCTGCTGAGAGCCGACGCCCCCGCCGCCGTGCCAATCAGATACTCCAGGATCAAGTTCCAGCCAATGAAAAAAGCCACGCACTCGCCCACGGTCACGTAGCTGTAGGTGTAGGCCGAACCTGTGGTCTTAGGCACGCGCACGCCAAACTCTGCGTAGCACACTCCTGTAGACACACACAGATACACACACACATCAGCAATTGGACTGCATGATCGCTAAAGTGAAAGGCTGACCTAAAGGTATTGATAGGAGAATTAAGGTAGCACTAAGATATCCCTTAAGTGCCTCTCACATTATAGCTTTGCCCGTGTAATGTCTTTGCCCTTGTTATAATTGCACAGTTATTAAAAGGACCCTTCATATAAATCCCACTGGTTTAATGGTGATAAGAATGACAGGAACCTTTATACTGTGGCTATATTCATCCCAGTGCATGTGGTATCTTTTTTTTTCAAATCACCAAAAATGAACCATTTGCTCAGACCAAATTCTGTAAAAACATAAATACTGAACTTCTTAGTGCAACTGGGATGGAATTAATGACTCATCCAACAGTCTTGTGGTTAAAATGAAGAGATTTTTTGGCTGAACTACAGGCTGTAAACTGTATGGAGTATGGAAACTGTAAGCAGTAAAATATCTATAGCATGTGGAACCATCATTTTATCGTAAACACTGGTTATACTGTACAAAAGACATTTTTGAGTTCCCTCTACTTCTAGCTTTGGTTGTGCTGTTTCCATAGACATGACAGATTTTGTACTGCAGTAAAAAAATTAGCCCACAGTGAGCAAAAATTTGCATAAAATGAGCAGAAACTGCTTAGGGTTCACTTCTGTTCACTTTACCTCATTCAGTAGTGACTTTTGGGAGTCAAACTGGCCATGGGAATCTGTTTAATAGTTGTTATAAAAGCTCTTCACATAAATAACATTGGTTTAATAGTGATAATAATGACAGGAACCTTTATACTGCTGCTATATTCACCCGAGTGTGTGTGTGAAGCGTGTGTGTGAAGCAGTAAAAGAGTCACTGCATACATGTGAGCCATAAGCGCCAGTCTGACCTGACAGTATGGAGGCCACAGCGGCGATAATGAAGGACACGATGACCCCGGGGCCGGCCATCTCCTTGGCAACCAGCCCCGAGACCACGTACATCCCTGTCCCGACGCAGCTGCCGACACCCAGCGACACCAGGTCCACCGTGGACAACACCCGGGCCAGCCTGGTCCCATGCGAGCTGGTGCCCGACATGGCCGAATCCAGCATGGACTCCACAGGTTTGGTCCGCAGGACGCGGGACGCAAAGGTGTTCCATGTCGAGCCCCACTGTATCCTGCGAGGGTCCAGCTTCCCTACCAGGCCACTCATACTGAGGGCTGAAGGTCAAAGAGGAGGAAAATTCACAAGAAGGAGTGGAAGATACACGCTCCCTGATGTTTTTCCTTAAGTTCTGTGACAGTTTTGTTTCTTTTTGTAAAGCAGTGCAGAAGAGGACTTATTCCTTATACAAATGATGGAAGAAGATCTGATTTTGTCTTGTTCTCTGCTTCAGTGGAAAACCATGCTAGTGTTTCCCCACATGGTGAGAGAGAAAGTTATCTGAAAGACAAAAGTAGGAGGATTTATTTTTGCAGCATTTCACAGCACATTGCCTTCTATTACTTGTCTGACATAGTGGTTACTTTTTGAGCACACATGCCAAGACACAGGAGCCCTAAGGTGCAGATGTATTACAAGTTTGTCCACCAGTGAAGCGTCCCTGAATGAGAGAGCAGCTAATTAGTAATCCCCTCTCTGTACACATGTTGCTATAGTAGCCAAGCTCATTAGCGAGAGCCATAGATACAAAATCGCTTTCTTTTGTTTGTAAGAGGCAGAGAGAGCATTATGTGGAAGCTTATATAACTTTAAACATCAGCACAACTGCTTATATAACATTTCTTTGAACAAATAAAGGCCACACTATGACTTCATCGTACTGTATGCGGCCACTTCATCGTTTAGCATTGTTCATTTCCTGAAATCAGGATTAATTTACCTGCAAGCAGCTGTGTTGAGGCTTTTAAACACCACATGCTGACACAAGTTGTAAAAACTTGTGGATTCAAATCAGGCCTGATATGAATCTAGAGCAGTACTACCTTATTAGCTTTATAATTTGTTTTCACAATTCATATCCTGCAGTGTAGAATCTGTGGGGCTGTATTTATTTACATATCTACTACTAACTTTACTCCATTGCTTTCAGAGTACATTGGAATTTTATGCTTTTTACCTGAATGTATTTATTGACAACTCTGGTTTCAAGATTACAAAGAATATTTCGTAACTCTGTAAATTAAAGGCCATAAATACACTATATTCCATAATTTGTCCACACCAAAAACAAATTTACAAATTACCTTTAAAAAGCTTATAATTGAAGGTTGTCTGTGCAATATTCAGAACCAGTGGATGTCGCAAGACTACCATCGCCTCAAACCAAAACAATGACTGTCGGACACACCTGCCTCCTGCCTTTACTGTCATTTACAATCCAAAAGGTTGTGTACATGACAGTCAATAAAAGATAATCCACAACCACATCCAATAACTAATGCTAGCGTTGTAAAATATACTGAAGGCAATAATGATATGCTGGCAACTCAGGTAACGTTATCTTCACTTCACCCGGTTCACCTTTTATCTGTTCCAATCTGTTCTGCTTCATGTGTGTCTGTTTTCACGGTTTATCTGTTATATCTGGCACAGTGGATCATTGATGGGTGGACTGCAGTGGGCTCTTATGTGGAAACAGACATACAAAGTCTGGAGCAACATAGAGAACGAACAGTAAAGAAGAGACCTCAGATCAGCAGTAGAAACTCTCACACTGAGCTGAAATAAAAATGGGTGCACATAAACTAGGCAAATAACATGAATAAAACTGATTAATTTAAACCCTCAGGATTAGTTAGGGCAACAAATGAACACTGGATTGCATTTTTGTGTCTCTATTTTGGTGTGAGAGGTCTCTCTCTGTCTGGTTGTAAGTGCAGGGAGGGCCAAGAGTTTCAATAGGAGGGACTCACATGCACTAAGGTGCACCAACATGCATTCACAGTTGGACAAACTGCCACAACACAGAGCAGAGAAGCTTGGATTACAAAACAAACACAGAGGGAGTGTGACTGCTAAGGATGCCATTACTGAACTATATCTTTTCTTTAGCAGATCGGTGTTTGTTTGCTGTATTTATGTTCAAAATCTTGCATATTGCACTTTTAAAAACAAAATTTGGTATTAAAAATAAAATGAACATAGATGTAATTACTGTGAAAGGAGCAAAAAGTTCCTTGTAAACATGAGAAAAAAGTCAATACAATAACTCAGTACTTTGTGGGTAACTTAAACAAAATAACAAATAACTAAACAAATAGTCTTAGTACGAATTAAACCACTGCATATGAAGTAGTTAAAATGATCTCAGAAGTATTTACAAATTTATGCTTAATTCTAATAATTTTACGTTTAATGATATAATAATTAGACATAATACTATGCTTTCTAAAATGTACTTTTCTAAAATGTTTACTTACATTATCATACTCTCACATAAAACTTTGAATTGGTAATTTTTTAGTCTTACTGCTACTTTTTCGAACCAATTATGTGTCTGAATATATACTTTTGGTGCTAAAAAAGCCCCTGCAAAGTTTTTTTCACGTTTAGAAAACATTGAAATGTAATTCAACAACAGAAATAAGTGTAAAGCACATCAGTTAACTGAAACATGTAGCTGAATATCTCATCAGGAAAAACAAAATCAGGAGCTTTCACAGAATAATTATACCAATTATGCACTAATGATAAAACGTTATTAAAACAGTTGAGGCTTCGCGATACTCGTCTGCACCGTTGAAACAGTGTCCCTGATGTCACATGAGTAACACAGTGATTAGGGATGCTGTTGAATAGAGAGCTATTATCGGCATCAATTGCGGCGCGGTCCGCCTCTCCGTCTCTCTCTCTTAACAGCAGTGAACTAACACTCACCATTCATCTACTCCCGACAACAAACACAAGTTGCCGAACAAACACACACTCACATTCAGCACACCCACGCTGCCTCTCAGCTATAACATGAGCCACTCATATGATGACTGCAATTACCCAGCTGTTTAACCAGAGCCGGCTGGGGCTGCTATTGTCGCTGCACTTAGCGGGAGTACGAGTTTGTGAGGTAGTACGGAAAATTCAAAAGGTGATTTAATTTGAGTGTGATGGTGAATGATGGGTGGGGCCGGGCGCTCTTAAACTGGCACAAGGCCGTGTTACAGGTATCCTGAAGGCAAATTATCTAGTTTTCTCGCTGAATTATAACACAGAAAAGCATGATATTTGACATAAAAATGATAATATAGTAGCTCAGGTGCACATAGCAGCGTATGTGTTGTCATTAAAATGATAGTTTGGTTTCTTTCCATCCATAGTCTCCTACAGGACATGATGATATTTTAACCTAAAAATGCTCAGCTAATAAATCTGTATCAGTTCATGTATTTGCTATATTTAGAATACTTTCACAGCTTCCTGACAGTCCTTTCTGATGGAGAAGTGATGCTTTTATATTGCTCTTTCCACAGCAGCTTTACAAATGCAGTAATTTTACTTTTCAGGAAAAATGGAAGTTGCTGGTTTATCGCTGCTTTAATTGATTTGTTTGTTTGTGGTCTTTTAACATACTTTGGCCCTAATAGACGAGCGTCTCCTCTGTTCTTACAGGTAAAATCACTTTTATCCATAGAATCAGATAACTCTGATGAGAACAATATAGTTGCTTTCATTCCCTGAAGGAAAAGGACAGATGCACCTGAGCCACCGTTCAGATCAATTGCATGACATTTCTTTGTTATTCCTCTACAAGGAAACTAAGTAAATAGATTTTTGAATACCTGTAAGTCGGACTATTCCTTTAAGCTGCAACAAAATTTGTAAAATAGTAAAAAAAAAAGTCAAAATGTGAAAATTCAAACTGAAAAGTGAGCTTGAGAGCAAGGAAATCAATTTACAGATTAACATCTCCTGCTATGTGATGGAAACTAAGAAGTAAAAGTGTGCCATGAAGGCAAAGCATATCTTCACAAGGACACTAGATTAGCTTGGAGTTTATCTTGATTGAAGACACCAACAAAGGTCTGCACCAAAACAGAATGACATGAAGCCTCAGAAACCAGAATAACATAAGACAAATAAAATAGAATTTTTTTTAAATTCCAGGATTCTTGGGGCAACAGCTGAATGCCTGACTGCACTTTTGCCTCTCCACCGTGGTATGGGATCTTGACCTGTACATAAATGTGGACACATGCACAATGCACAATAGTCCACTGCCATGCATGTACGGTTGGACTGGGTGCCAAAACGAAAAGTAGAGAAGCTGACGTTACAAAACACACACAGAAGGAATGTGACTTCATTCTCTGCTAAGGACACCATTACTTCAACATATATTTACATAGCGGAGTTTGTTTGCTGTATTTATGTTTAATATCTTGCAAAGCGAACTTTTAAAAAACAAAAACCTGGTAATAATACTGAAATAAACTTAGATGTAACTTGTGCAAAAAGGAACAGCAAAAGTTCCTAAAAATAAGTAAGTTGTTGTGGAAAAAATAGCAATTTAAATCGGAACATCTCCTGCAATGTTAATGGGAAGGAAATCTAAAGCATGAAGACAAAGCACATCTTCAAAAGAGCTCTGGATTAGTCTGTAGTTTATCTTGGTCGAAGGCACCAACAAAGATCGGCAAAAAACAGAATAATCAGAAATCAGGATATGTTGTCTACATCAACACACATGCAGGACACTCCTAAAAATCCAATCATAATCATATACACTCAAGTACATATAAAACTGCTTGTTAATATCAACTTAGCAGAAAGTTCTTCATCAGTTCCAGTCAGTTATATCTGTACTGTGCCACTTTATGACACACATCATGTCAGGGTACTTTACATATTAAGATCAGCCACTCCTGAACGTGCAGACCAAGAAACCAAAAAAAGAGCAGCCACATTCACCAAACTACACTTTCATTATTGGCACGAGACTATCACGTTTCCCAATTACTGCAGAAACCGTTTTTTAGAAAGTTTCCTACTCAGCGAACGGAAAACACAAGTGAACAATCTGGCACATTCACCAGATTAACAACCTGAGAATATTAGTCATTGAGTTGAGGAACAATTTCGAGAATCCAAATGGCATTTTACTGTGATAATTGCAAAATATTCATACGTTTACTCTAGAGCATGCTTGTGTTTAATTTAACAGCAGAACTCCATCACGACGCCTGGTTCATTCATGTTTGACAACTAGCCTAAATGAAAATTAAACAACGCAGCAGTTTTTTTAGTTAGTCGGCTGCTGACTGTTAATTGACTGTCGGCGGCAAAAAAAAGAGAACGTCTGCAGTGTCTCACCTGCTAACTTGATGCAAAACAGAAGTCTAAATGGAACTAGATATCAACAACAAACTGAATGTCTATGATTAACTTTTTGCACAGCAGTGATCTCCAACAAGATGGAAAAAGAAACAATTGCAGATGTCGTGATGTATAATTTAAAACTCAAGCACACACACACACACACACACACACACACACAAAGCAGGACTGTTTAACACTTTCACCTATGACTAGAGCATGAGTGTGTGTGTGAAGACAGAAAAAGACAAAGAGATTAGGAAGAAAGGACGAGGAGGATGAGCAGACTGAAAAACAGCAAATCTGTTTTCCATTAGAGCACCAGTCTTTGATCATCAAGTTCGCTTTGTCGATAAGTGTGTGTAAGACGGAGAGTGTGTGAAATGGCCAGACAGACTTTAAAGGCTTTAATCCGAGACACTGACACCTATACACGAATCCAATCGCATTAATCAAAACTTTTAAAAAGCAGATGACAGTTTGGAATGAAATACGCTCCGTTTGACGTTGTGTTTCTGGGATCTGTATTACGATAAGTGCTACACAAACACACACCTGTTCATCATTCCATATCTCCGATCAAATCATGCATGCAGCTTGTTTTTCATAACATCTGTTACATTATTCTCTGGCTAGTTTCATTGACAGTGACCAGCACCTGCCCCGTGTTGAGTGCGAGCTATTTGAACAGTCATAGATCAACAAAACAGAGATGCACAAAGCACCGTGGCAGCAGGTGTTCCATCTGCTCTGAGCTGGAGAACTCACTGCAGCTTACGACTACTCCCTGGGATAAAGGTTAGTCAGACAGCACGGGTAAAATGCAGACAAAAAGTTGACAAAGTATCAGCTAGATGGTATGTTTTTTCCCCGAGTTTCGTATTGCAGAACCTGATGCAGACATATTTTTATTGATACTTATACATTTTAAGAAATACGCTTCTTTGCTTTTTAGCTGACAGATGAGTGCATCAATAGCAGCGTGACACCAAGAGGCAATTAGCATAGCTTAGCAAAGAGACCAAGCCGTGTCCAAAGTCACCCCTTGAACCCTTAGTCACTACGCCCTGCATAATGGATAACCAATAGTTTCCTCCTTAGTGATTTGTGAGTCATCACTGCATCTGTAAAAAGAGGCACATTGCATTGTGGGATTGCTAAGCAGAAGGTAGAGTGCATGTATTTTTTTTTTTGTTCCATTGTAGTCATGATTCAAAGTGCATTTTTCAATAGCCGATTGTTTCCAGTCTTGATTGCAAAGCTAAGTGAAGCAAAGCTAACGTTGATCTTCATACGTCATGTGCTCACAGAGTGACAATCATCTTCTCAATGACCAAAATAATAATAACATTCAAATATAATAAAAACTTTATATATAGCTCTTTAATTAACACTGTTGGAAAACTAGACAAGTTACAAAAAAACCCTGTAAATAATGCTTTTAAACTTGACTTTATCTTTTTTTTTACAAGAAAAAAATAAACTTTCACTTTAGTGGTGACCATTATTTTCACTGTTGATTAATCTCTCAAACATTTTCTCAGTTAACCTATTAGTTGTTTGACCTACAAACAGTCAAAAAATGGCGTCTCCCCAAGCTTAATATGACGGGCTTAATGGATTGTTTTGTCTAATCAAAAATGTTCAATTTACTATCATAAAGGAACAAAGAAACCAAAAAATATTCATATTTTGGAAGCTGGGAATTGAAGAATTTGGCTTTTTTTTTCTTAGAAAAATTACATAAATTGCTTAATCAATGGTCAAAACAGTTGAGAATTGATTTAACCGTTGACAGCTAATTGATCAGTCTACTAGCTGTTGCAGCTCTGACTTCCATGGCCTGAAATTGATGCACATTGATCAGTATAACTAAATGCTTGCCAGAGAAAAGCAAAACATCTTAGCACTGGTAATCCACTGTGTTACACACAATGTAGCTTATGTAGAGGCAAGTGGTTCATCTCCAGTGGAAAACATCTGCCAGCAGCACCACACTCACCTCTTAACTATACTCACTAATGACTGCCTGGTCCACATTTTCAAAACAAAAGTCTGACACTCATACTGGATAGTTTACTTTCCCTTCAGCCCCCACATTAATAATATCTCACTTACTACCGACTTTCACCAACGCAATATTTCCAGACTTCGCCTGTTTCTCTCTAAACACAGCATTAATTCCTTATTCAAGCTTTGGTCCCAACTGACTGATGATGATTGATTACCGCATTACCATTCTGCCAGATATTTCCAATAAACTTGTCCATCGGCTCAAAATTATTCAAAACTCTGCTGCTAGATTCATCACTAAGTCCATGGACCACATCACACTCCTCCTAACTCCCCCTCATTCAGCTCCACCACGTACAAACACAGTACAATACAGTCTGAAGAAGCTCCTTTGTCAGTGAACGAAATGCTAATTTAGATTTTCAATGTTCAGGAAGACTTCAATGGGTAATATTTTTTAAAGCAGGCAAACTTGCCAAGAGAAAAAGAATTTTTGTTCACTGTCAGAAAAATAAAAGGTAATAATGCAGCTGGGGAGCCTTTTTTTTTTTTTTTGAAGTTGTAAAATAATGGAAAATAATCATGTCACAAAAATACAGTTTTGTTTATTTATTTATTATTATTAGGAGTGTTGCTGGAAATAAATCCAGCCTTTCTCCTTATTGCAGTAGGACATCTATTATTATTATCATTATTATTATTATTATTATTACTATGGTCAATAATAACATAACAATAACACTAATTTCTAGCATTAATTGAAAATAGATATTTTTAAGACACTAATAAATAATTATGCAACATATCTGTCATTATTTAACAAACAAATCTATAGGCCCAATACTTCTTTTCTGTTAACTGCACCAATTGCTAACTTTAGAAATGTATATACAATATTAACCCTGAATTTAACAGTCATCTATTTTTAATATTTGTGATATTACAATAAATTTGTGAATTTTTTTTCATATGAAAATAATGCACTGTCTTTAAAAAAATGGAAATTTTAAGGTTATTCACAGCTGCATGTTTTTAGTGTTATTTTGCACTAGAAACGCAAATTCAGTCAGTTTTTGTAGTTATATTGATTTTTTTGTGTATTTCAAAAATTTGGAAAAATCTGTAAGATTAAAAAAAAGAAGAAAGGTGGCATAAAATTATTAGTTTTTATACTTTTATTTTCAGTGTATTCTTAACCTTTGGGAGTGGTGCTGGAGATAAATTCTTCCTTTCTCTTTATTGCAGTAGACAATTATGAAGCAACCTGTCAGTGTTTGGTTTTATAAGGCCAGGAGAGTCAGCAGTTTTTCCAGAACACTCTTTATAAGCTGGCTCCTCCATAACATTTCAGATTCTCTCCATCCATATACACCTCATCCAAATTGTTCTCTGCTGTCTGGTCCAACTTTTAGACTCAGCAACACGACTGCCAGGAGCCTTCATCTGCTCTGCACCAAGACTCTGGAACTCAGTAGCTACACATCTCTAGGCTCAGTTCAAATAACAGCTTAAAACACATTTGTTTACATTAGCATACCTATTAAAGCTTAATTGCAATGTACTCATTTTATATCCACAACAAATAAAATGCGTTATTATTATTTCCTGACCCTCAGAAAACAGACACATAAGCGCTGTTCTTCTGAATCTTTATGCAGAGCAGAAATTAAAGTGCCGGTGGCGACGTTAGCTACTAAATAATTTAACAGAGCGTGGGTGTTGGCAGTAAATTTTATATTCATTTAAACATCTCGCCATGCAGTCGCTCCTCTTGCTTCTCCCATTGCATTGTAAGAGAAGGATCCACTGGAAATATACATGCATATGCAAACAAAACAGCAGATAGAGTTGAAAAACTGCTGTCAGCTCCCATTGTGTGAGCGATACACTGCTGTCGACTTCAAAGAAACCCTGTAATAGAATTTAGAACAAGACCTTTCTCTAATATTAAATCTCTAAACAAACAGCCATTATCTGCTCAGCCGGAGTGCTGCCGTTCAAAGATCAATAGTTGAATCCCCGTCATCATAACCACCTCTTGCATCTTAGTGTTCCCTGCCTGGATAAGAGAGCTGTCAGAACATCCATCCTTGTGTCTAATCAGCTGTGACTAAAGCGTCTCTGCGTCCGCCACTGCCTCAGTCTGAATTACTGGATGAATAACCTGATTGAGCTCTCATTGCCTTTACAGTAAGAGCTGCATTTACTTAATAAAGTTGAGAGCTCCTCTGATTCACTCGGAAACCAACCTGGCAACCGGCCTGCGCTGCATGGCCCTGGCCTCTGCAAATACTAGACCTGGCAGGCGGCCCTGGCCCCGTTTTTCGCTGCCTGCAGACAGAACAGGAAGTAGATGTCGCTTGGATACCTGAGTCAGGGAAATTTGTCTCATTTTTGTGACTTCCTCTTTTTCCACTCAGTCCCACCACTACTTATCAGTCACTGCTGTTTTTAAGGGAAAAATGACGGACATGTAGAGCTTGTGTGAAAGAAAGAATATTATTTTGCATAATGCATGTGTGTATGCCTCAGTGTTAAGATTAATGGAGTGTTATGCAGCAGAGCTAAGAAGCTCTCACAGTCTACACTCGAATCTCTAGAGCATAATAATGCATTACTATCAATCACTATGACTAATAGTATATCCACGCTCAGTTAATCACAGCTAATTTTATTTAGGTAGGCATTATTGCAACAGGTAGTCTGGTCCTGCATGAAACCAGCTTTATTTTTCACTACATGTCTTCCAGAGGCAAATATCACACAAGATCCAGTCATTGGGTCCAGCAAATATCAGCACTAATAGGCTGGTTATGAAGTGGAAATGTGCAGTTCTGAATTCATTTTCCTCCGCTCGACCGACTTTGGTGACAGTCTGGCTGATTCGAAGCTTTGGCTGACTGGATGCAGCATCCCTATCTGACAGGCCTAATGAATCTGACACAAAAGAGAGATCGCTGCCTGCCAGGTTGATTTCATTGTCTGATTCATCAGTCACACTTCAGCTATCCCTGTCTGTCTAAAATTGTCAAGAGACTGTTTTTTTTTTGTTGTTTTTTTTTTTTTAACATAAGAACTTTCATAGTCCTATCAGTTTCACTGAGCAGACTGCCCGACTGGCTCAAGAATATGACAGATTCTTTGTTTTATTTACTAATGTAAAACCATCTATCTGCAGGGCTTAATCGACCAGCAGTCTGTGCACCGTGGACTTTGTGTGCCTACTTCATGTGCAAAAGGAAAGAAGAAAACAGTGATTACAGTGATTCGGTAACACCCACTCTATGCTCCTCTGGATGATGTAGTATTATTGACGCCCCATAAAAAGCAGACAGATAGGGTATTTTACAGAGAATCCTGGTCAATATTTACTCTCTCTTTGTAAGTACTATTGCAAATAGCTTAAAAACCTGTGAAAATCAGTAAATGTCATCATGCAAAGTGGTAAATTAAACACACCAGGATTCAGATGTGCTGGGGCCCTTAGAGAGTTAATCCCTGCCGGCCAATTTAGGCCCTAATCCAGTCATGTTTGCTGGACTGAAACACACTAATTTAATTTTCTGCTAATCTGTGACTCCACATCCACTCTTAATTTCATACATAAAGGCATACAAAAATTTCACTTCACCTTGCAGAGGAAACAACTATTCGGTACAACGACGCAGCCATCCATCCAAAAGTAAACCAATGTATTGTAAAGGAATAAATGAGAAAATGATGGTTTGTATAACTTTCATCAGTTTTCCTTCAGTGCCCTCAGTGGCTGTATTTAAGGATTGTTTATGCTATTAATTTTTTTTATCTATTAGATTTGTAATGAGGCATCTATTTGGATTGATAAATAGATCCAATGATCAACAATCAAATATAGTTTATATAAAGTGAAAACTTCAATCTATATTAAATATCCTTACATTAACTTTTAAGTGTTAACACATTTACAATTAAATGTGCCAATATATAGTTAACAACAGGTCTATTATTTCTTGTTATTAATGAAAAATTGTTGTTTTTCATTCATGTAAATAAGAGTTCCAAAATAAAATGGTCCGATAATGTTTTTGTTGCTTTTTGTGAGTTTATTTCAAAGTAATTTAGTGTATATTGCCCTAAATTGAATTGAATGTAAATTGTACAAATTTATCTGTGAAACTGGTGGCAAATGTCATATTATTGCTCATAGGATCAATATAGTGTTGTGATCAAACTTGTGAATCATACTCTTATTACTCCACCAAGGAGGCGAAGTTATGTGACGATCGGTGTTGGTTTGTCTGTCTTCTTGTCTGTTAGCAACATTACTCAAAAATGAATTAACGGGTTTGAATGAAATTTTCAGGGAAGGTCAGAAATGACACAAGGACCAATTGTTTAGATTTTGGCAATGATGCGGCTTATAGTCTGGATCCACAAATTTTTTAAAGATTTCAGCTGGAAGAAATGATACAACTGAGCAGCCTTGGCTGAGTACTGCGCTCTCTGAGTGCTTTTATAGCTATATATGTTATGACATAGAAGCTATTACAACAGCTCATCTATATTTTGAAGTGTATGATAAGTTAACAATGTACAGAATATGTTATATTTGTTGCTATATTTTATTTTAGCAGTAAAACATAGGCAAACTTTATGTTGAATTCAAGACAGGAAATAGTGCTGTAAGGTGCTGTAGAATTTTGGATAATTTAGTTTAAAACCATATTGTATTGTGTGTAAATGAAAGTATAACACTAAGTCACTAAGAACCACCTAGCATGGTACATCTTGAAATAAGATAAGATAAACTAAAAATATATTCTCATTTGCCATCTTGCTTGTTTTTTTTCTTGCAAATACACTGATTTATTCACAAGAACGTTGGATTTTATTAAATATTGCACAAGTTTGATTTACGACAACCCTAGTGGCCTTGGAACATGAGATGCAGTCGCCACACAGTGTAAATAACAAGCGTGCCAGTATGATACTGGTTTATTGGGATTAGGAAAAACATTTGAGGATTGGGTCCAAGTTGAAAGTGGGCAGCTTTCAAATTTGATGAATAAAAAAAATGACTGACTTCATACTATCCAATTTACTGCAACTTTCATCCGTTTGGTGTACTGGAACTGCCAATAGACTAAAATAAATGCAAACAGGGAAGTCCCTTTGCTTCAGTTAGTTGGCTGTCAGAACAGTTTACTGACTAATTGGCTATATTTCGATTTTATCATATTCCCTACAGGTTGTGACTATTAACCTCAAACATACTGATGTGTAGTCTTGATTTGTACTGTTGTGTGTGAACTGAGCAAGCAGAAAGAAGAAATATTGCAGTCGTCAGTCCATTTAAAGCGCATCACGCCTATCTGTCAGGAGTTTGCAGCGTTGAATCTGCTGCCAACTAGTCCCAGCGTTCTGACCAATTGCTCTGCATGACTGAGCTGTCAGCCAGCCTGCTGCACTCACAGTTTGGGCTGCAGCCTCCTCATCTATCTTCCCTTTAATGCAGCACAGTGGAGGCCTGAAGCTTAAAGCAAAACTGGATCTGGCTCCAGACTGCAAGATAAATAAAAACAACAATGTCACTCCCTTTGGCTGTGTGCTTAACCAGCCATATCTATGACATCCTTCTCGATGTGGCCTTAAGCTCTAAAGGAACAGCAGGGTCTCCTCTCACACACTCCGGGGCTGAACTCGATGGCGACTTGCAAACCTCAGTTGGAGACGTTTGGTCTGAGACAAGACTTGAAACTTGGCCCTATACCGGCTCATTAATCGAGGTGGCAGACTTCAGGCGGATCCGGTTGACTAATTCCTCGACAAGGAACTCCAACACCATGATATATTAGCAACACTCAGAGATAATGGAAGAGGAAATATTCCCAGTGGCAGCCAGAATACATTTCCCAACCAGTATTGTCACTATATATCCAATTTGCTAATCCCCATCACTGCTGCAGGCAATACTGTCCTTCTGTTGAATCTGAGAAAGCTTTTTATACGCCGACAATGCAGCTCTTTACCATCACACTCTCTAACCTCCCCATTTCTGCGGTTTCAAATTATCCATCCACTCCACTCCTTCTCTAATGCTGCAACGAATTGTCATCTTATACTACTTTTGAGCAGCTAAGTGGTGTCCCTGTTGGGTGCACTGCTCGGTGTGTTCAAACAACCCTCCGCTAGTTTATGGTGCTTTATATTTCATCGATTCCACCTTCACCCTTTTCTCAAGTGTATTCCCTCCTCTTCACTCTCCGACTGCTGTTGTTTCTGTTTTTCTTTTTCTCTGCCTCTCCTCTGATTGCGGACCGTTTTACCATGGCAACTGAATGGATAAACTCCCTGAACTCCAGCGTTTGACCAAAAATCTTGCTGTTGACCAAACAACTTTGACTTTTAAGGTCATCATTAGGTGAACCACGTTGGCATAAACTGTCAGATCAAGAGTTTTTGCTTGTTTTTTTCTCTTTCCTAGGGTGTGAAAGATACTGTAGAGGAGTCACTGGTCATCTGGTTCATCATTTCCACTTGTCTCAATACACTAGTTGGTGTTATAAATGGAGTTTTTGTGCAGACATGTTTTGCAGGTTGTTACTCCATAATGGTTGGCGCTTTTATTCATCAAAATCAGTTTTTATGGCACTAAATAGAGAGGCACCCCCCCACCCTTTTTTTTAATCAGATACCTTCATTTTACAGTAATAAACGTATGATGAGCAGTCTCTGCACTGTAAAACAATTTAAGTCTATTCAGCTTAGAAACATAAGTTCCACTGCGCCCTTAAGCGTGTGAGTTAACTGTACTTTATTTTATTAATTACTTCAAAGTCATTGTGTGACTTGTAAAAGTACACAATTAGCTGAGTTAAATTAACTGAACCTTGAGAAAACAAGTTCAATAAACTTAAGATATTAAGTTGAATCGACCAGTCACAAACAAAATGGTTACAGACAGATAATTAATTTATGAAGGCTCCCCTCTATTTAACATTCAAAATGTACAAGCTCAGTTTTTTAAGCCATTTTTGAGAGTCCACAAAAAGACAGTCTGTCAGGCCACTGCTAATTATAGCGAGATAAATTTTAAGATGGCAGATTTAGGGAACGTATTCAGTACTAACCTTTGTCATGGTTAGATTTGTTCTGATTATTATGAATAGAAACAAGCATGACTTTATTTAAAAAAGACAGTCAGAAAGTTTCCACCATGTCTCTTTTGTCAAACTACAAAAAACCCAACAGTCTCTGTGGAGTTTTAACTATCTTTGATGAGTTGAACAAACTCTCACCTGTTCATTCATTCAACTCATCATTTTAAGTCACAATGCCACAAGTTGTAAGAGCAGTTCTGAAGTAGTCTGAAAAGAGAAATTCTACATTATAACCTGAGGTAATTAGAAATGAGCAAAACTTGTATTTGCATTAGATAAACTAAAAAAAGATGAGTTGGTTTGACTAATATCCTTTGACATTTTACAGTGTATCAGCCCTGTTTTGTGAAATCGGAGAACATCATACCAGCAATCTGATATTTATAACTGTGTTCTCTGTCTTCTTTCTCATGGTGACAGTTTTAGAGTAAGTAATACGAGACTTGAAGAGGGATCTGTTGATTTTAAAAGCAGGAAAGTGGAACGTAAGCCAGACAAATCCATTTTGTCTCAGTGAAAGTGCAGCAGGTAGAAATGAGATTTTAAATAATGACAAGCCACTACATCACCAAAAGAAAGAAAGAAAGAAAGAAAGAATACCAGTATGGTTTTAGGCTTTTCTGTCATGTTGAAGGACGTTTACGAGCAGCATGGATGCATAGTTAGTGTTACTACTACTACTATGACTACTTTCTAGCCTGCTTGGAGTATGCATGGAGGAAATATTCCATACATGTGCAGTAGGGTGGCATCTACGAATCTCACGCATGCAAACCATTACCAAGCAGCATCCTGTAGCATAGTCACTGGAGAAACACAAAGACTTGGCTGCACGGATGTCTGCATCTGGACTCTTGTGGACGAAATTTATGTCACTCAGATCCTCCCAAATTCTCTGAGTACTCAGGTACACAGAAAGTATAACACTGGCCTTGCTTTAACTTGCATACAAACTGTTTACTGCAGTCTTCACTAAATGTATACCTCATGCCGAAAAGCACATATTTGGTACCTTTGTGCTAATATTGTTTCCTAATTACTATATTAAAGTTCTTTTTCACTCCTGTGTGCTGCTACATTTTTCTACAGGATGCAAAGAGGCAAATACCCGTTTAGTTTACTCTTGTAACTGAGGGCAACATTGAAACAAGGGGAAATTGAGCTATTATAGGGGATAGCTGGGACAGAGTCTCAGAGACGTGCAATCATTTCCTCACAACCAATTGCACAGATTGGAACTACTTTTGTACATCTGCAAAATGATAGACTGTCGATGCACCAGAACGCCTCGGTTTGCTCTTTCGATGGTTTCGAAAATGATCGGAGCCTGTGATTTTTGTAAACTAAGGCAAACCCACAAAAGGAACAGCTGATTGTTGGTATTCAAAGTGGCAAATAAATCAACGTGTGTAGACTTTTACATGTATAGAGGGCAAGAGTATGAACAAATTACAGGCATTATCCTACCATCTCTAATAATCAGCTGCTCTTCAGGAATAGATTTTTCGTGACTTAGACATAACAGCTTTTCGCTCCTCTCTCAGTATAATAAAGTGAAAATTGGTGCGTGACTTTTTAGAAAATGCTCCAAACCACAAGTGTTGAAATAAGAAAAAAAAGGACAGAAAAGGGGAATTTTATGCAAATCTGCAGATGTACCTGTAGGAAAGCAACAGCAGCCACACATTTTGAACAGAGATCAGATTACATTGTGATGATAATGATCATGGCCTCCAACACAAAGGCCCTCTGGTCTCATTTCTTTTGTCTCTCCGTCTTTTTTTCCTGTCTCTTTCGCGCCTGTTGACGCTGAGGTGTGTATGTGTGTCCATGCTGTTAACGGAGACAAAAGAACAGGACTTTGTGTGTGTTTGTGTGTCTGTGAGGTTGTGATTATATTAGCCTTTATGCGCAGGCAAGTTCACTGACGTCAGTGCTGAGCTGCATCTGATGGAGGAAGGGTGGTGGTGGGGGACAAGCAGCCATTCAGAAATACAGGAGCTTATGTTTCTGTGTTTCTGCTGCATGAATCACACCTGTATTTCACTGAGACTTCCGCAATGACATCGCTAATTCGACATCTTCCTGTGCGTAAGTATTCCATAAAGATCTTTCAAAGGAACATCAGTTCTCTCCAGTGTCTGTCTTGTATCCATTACCGACACACAACCATTCTGTCGGTGCTCGTTATCCCTGATAAAAATGAATGAGAAGCCAGTGGTATTTCATAACCCCCTGCAGTTCGCTTTCTCTTGACTAAAAGCGAGACTATTTGATATCTGAAATTCAAAATAGCACATACATTATTTAAAATGCCCCTAAACTCTGGGGTTTAATTGCTGAAGCTTTATTTAATATAATCAGCCAGCTTATAGTGGCTCACTGTAGCTCATGTTAGAAAACTTGAGACAAATATTGCTGCAAAACAGATTTTACTAGGTTAGTTGGGATATTTTTGGACCACCTACATGGCAGTATTTATTAATATTAAATGATTCCTACTTGTTGCCAAATTGGCCACTTTTCAGCAAATGTTATATTGCAAAGTAATGTATGTAATATTTAGAGATTTAAACTGCACATACGAGTACTTGAATAGTACGTATCAAATCATTAAAGTTGTGCTAAAACTGAAACTAAAGCCTGGCTGATGATTTGCTAAGTCACTTTTTTTTGTACAACAGTGTATTAATCCATGTGCAATATGACTCGATCATTTCACCTATGTTTACAAATCAACATGTGCAATATAACTTCTGTACACTGAATAATATGTGCAATACCTACTCAGGGTATTTTTTATTTCCATATTTTTATTGAGTGTGTATTTATTTCCTTCCTATATTGTATATTTGTACATAGCTTCGATTTTCTGCTGCTTCTACCTATATTCTTTACCTTTTTTAAACATTTTTTTTTACAAAGCTTACTTTAAGAAAGGCACAGGAATTCTAACGTATCTGTACTGTAATGTACACATGTGAATGGCAATAAAATTCTATTCTATTCTATTCTATTCTGTCAAATATATCTGCATCAGTGTATATGTTGTCCGGTAAGTACCGAAGTCAAAACTATTACAGAAGATAATGCAAAAGAAGATAGTTTGGCATACTATAGAAATGTTTTCCAGCTTTTCCAACCTTGTGCCTTCCAGTTGTTCATAGTTTGTCCAGCAGAGTAGCGCTGACCCCATACTCTGCTACATGCAGCACATGTAGCAGAGTACGCATCACAGCTTAGCAGAAAATGCAGAGTAAAAAGGTGTCTTCACTGTAAGTTAACTAAATACACTGCGGGAAAGTTAATTATCAACAACCTTTTCCATTTTCAACTGAACTCTAACACACATACATATTCTCTCTAAAAAAACCAAACATACAATAAACTGATTTCATGACTTTTTTCCCCTGAAATTATTACCGATCCCAAAAATCCAGGTTTGGTAGGGGATCTAACTGAAACAGTTAGCTGCTGCATTATCAGCTGGGGTGATGCTAGTCTAACTCACTGAAGGGTTCGCCTCGGGAAACAACACCACCAATCTCCAGGCAGCAACCTTCCACGCTGACAGTAAATCTGAAACTGAAAGTTGTGGCGATAATTTGGATCTTTCAGTAAAGCAACTCTGCTAGGATATTTTGGTGGGTTATGCATTTAATTGACAGTGTTTGTCTCCCTACATGCAAATGTTCCACCACAACAACTCCACCTGTCACTTTTTGAGGGAACACCACAGCTGCATGCTTCACTTAGCCCCGCCCAAGGTGACGGTGATTGGTTTAAAGAAATACAAACAAGCCAGAGCACTTTTTTCCTCCTATAGCAGAATGACAGTGAAACTAGCAGCAACTTTTAGCTTGTATGTGTGTTGGGTAATATTAAAGTAAAACTTAATGGTACATATTGTTTTCTTCAGGTATGCACCTTTAATTTAAGCCTTCCTTCATTTCAAACTCATTTAGGAACCTCCATCTCTAACTTACCGTCATCTTCTTCTATTGCAATCAAATAGATACTGAAATTACACACAAAAACAGCAATAAATATCCTCAACGTGACAATATTCAGCCAGTGCAAAAGAAAGAAACCAATAAACCTTCCAGATATAGTGACCAGACACACCAGTCATGACCACTGGTGGCTGCTGAAGTGCCCTCGAGCACGAAGCGACTGAACTTCAGGCTTCTCCAGTAGTGTGGCCCTACATGTGACTCTGTCCTCTAATGTGAGACCTGCATGTCTTGAGGGCTGTGTGAGAGTGCATGAGGGATATGCAGGGAGACAAACTGCAGTTGCTAAATTGGTCAGTTATATAATCTTCTGGTTCTCCTTCTTATTGTTGTTGTTTTTACCAACTCCGTCACCATCTACATTGTCGCATTTCTCCGTTTCCCGTTTGGTGTAACATCAAATTCTAGGAATCTCTGACTACTGAAACTATATTAGGATGAAACTTGATCTTCTTTTGTGTGTTGTAGGATCTAAATAAAGCATTAATGTTCATATAGTTTCCCATTGGATCATGCAATGACTTTCCCAAAGTTTTTTCTGAATATTCAGTGTTATTCTACACATGCCACATGCAAACATGCTCTTATTTTGTAATTTTGGTATCAGTTTCTTGCTTGTGTGCTTTAAACACTATCACTCCTTTCAATTTTGCAACTCCACTCCATAAATGAATCGCTTTCGTATCCTGAACACACCATTTTCAAACTACAAAACCCCACAGCTCCAGCATGCAAACACAGCATCCATTCAAAAAAAAGGGGCCAAATTACAACTAAAATCAAACCTCCTTTATTTCCCGTGCAGCCGTCTCTTGTGGTAAGTAACAAGCACCTGTTGAGCGTTGACAGGGCCATCAAGCCTCAGAGTATTAGCAAGCCATCTGCTGAATGACTGTTTTTCAGCACCACGGACAGCACATCATCGCAAGTGAGTATGGGAAAGAATTAAGACTGTGGGGGGGAAGAGAAGAGAGAGAAGACCTTATGGCAAATGAAAAAAAAAAGAGAGAGCGAGAGGCAGAGGGAGAGAGAGAAAGTGAGATCTGGCCATGTCATTAGGGATTAGCCCAGATCCAGAGCTTGAGGCTTTCAATGTCTGAGTGCTCTTGTCCTCGCATAGACACAAATGCGTGCATCCAATGGCACAGTATGTTGCCTCAAAGATAGATAGATAGATATTTTTGCCACAACAAATAGGTAGACAGGCTGTAATAAATCATCTTTTTCCACATAAATTTGGCTCCTGACAAAATATCTTAAAAATGATGTAGTCCTTGAAAGCATCATGAAGCCTTACTACAATAAATGAACTCTATTCTGTCACAGCATGGTAAATAAAACCTTTCTTTTCCCTCTTCTGTCCCATGCACAAAGACACTGACTCCTACATCATGGCATCTTTCTTCCTCTGACACAACTAACCATCCACATAAACAATAACTGCATGCTCTCACCTGCTTTTAAAAACCTTAATTACACGTCCCACCCTCTTTCAGTTGGGTCCCTTCTCTCTTTCCTGTTGTCTACTGCTTCCTCTCGACCCTCCAAGCCTGCTGCAGCTCTAGTCCAGTGGGAGAAGCCGCCCTAAAACTCTAATCTTCCCCCTTTCTCCTCTTTCTCACGCAATTAATAAGCACGTTCAAATGAGGTGCGGCTATACATACAGAAAGAGAGAGCGTTCCCCCGACATCACCAAGCATCACCTTTACGAGGACGCACGGTATCCGCTGCGTTATGCGCCATCGCTAATGTGGAAAAAAGAGCTGCACAAAGGAAGACAACAATAAACGGGGAGGAGTAGGGAGAGGAGGGAGGTGGCACATGATTGAGAAAGGGTGGTTGAAGTTTAAGATAACGACAGGAGGAAGCGAGAGAGAGAGAAAAAGTGGAGGTGAAGGACTCACTGTGCACACGGCCGGATTAAAGGATGCCCATGTCGGATGCTGCAGTCGGTCGCCAGCATCAGCAGCAGCATCTCCGGGCTGCGCGGTGCATCAGCGGGGAGACGGAGCAGGAGGGAGGGAGGGAGGGTGAGGCTGATGATGTAAAAAGCTTTAAATCATTCAGGAGCCCGCTGCACGACATGTGACCGCCGACACGGTGGATTATTCATCCGGTTTGTTTCCTGAACCGGCCACCGAGATGACCGGACCTCGCTGTTCCACAGACACCTCCCCCCCGTGATTTACCTTGATCCAACGGTGACACGAGGATTAGCACCCACAATATGGCCACAATAGCCAAATCATTCATTTTATTATTATGATCCTTATGGCGCAACTAATATACTTGCTATTGCATAAAAAAATAGGAAAAGTTATTTTTGTGCCATAAATGAATGTGCCACTTTGAGCAAAACAGTCAATGCTTGATTTACATAGGTTCATACATTAAAAATAGCCTTTTTATTCCTGTAATGCAGTCAAAGAATACAAGTGTTGTGGTTGCGCCAAGTAAATGTCAACTATTTTGATTAAAAATGTACCTAAGCTGAACAAAAATGCAGAAGGAAACATCCTCACCTTTAAATTCAATGTTTGCTGCAAACACACAACAGCCTAATAGAAAATTTGTATTATTCTTCTTGAAAAGTGAATTCAAAACTACAAGTCTGTATTAGGAATAGACCGATTATCAGCCTAGCCAATTTCCGAGGTCGATATTCGGTAATTTTCCGATTATTTTTATTTTTATTGACCAATTACTGATAAAGTAAATGTGCTACTTCAGGTCTGATGCAGCCACCTCTCCCTGTCTGTCGTCACTCTGTGCTCTCAAGCTAAGCTAACAGCTAGCGGCTAAATTAGAAGGCAGCCAGAGATTACCCTGAAACAGAGTCTGGAAAGCAATAACTAATAATGCTTTAGTGGACAATAAAAGTGACAGAACAGAGAAGGACCAACAAAATCTATAAGAACAGCAGACGTAGCTACAGGACAAACTGATCAACCTCAGCGGATCCCACATAAACAGAGGAAAATGTCCTAATTTAATCACTAATACTTATGTTTTACAAATTCAGGTATAACCACCCTTAATAATAAAGTAGCAACATTATGTATGACAGGTTCTCTGCTATCACATGCTGTCAAAATATTGCATTTAATGTATATCAGTTCCAAATATCGGGCATTGGGTCTTTCTTGATCCACAATAATCGGCATCAGTATCGGCCCTAAAAATAAAGAAACAAAAAAACTCATATTGGTTAATCCCTCATCTGTATGCTACTATTGTCAAAATAAACTCCAATATCAAGTCTGTTTGTAGAGAACATAATGCCGAAAAACATAGTTGCTGTAAATGGTGTCATCTCATACATTCACAGTATTGTCTGCAGCACATGTAGTAGAGAATGCATCACAGCTAAGGATACAGTGGTGCAGAGTAAGGCGGTGTCCTCACAGTAAGCTGCTAAATAACTTGTGTAATAAGTTGCTGGAAAGTTATTTCACAGTCACCCCATCTTTTTACTTTTCAGTATCACTCTAACGTACAGTACAGAAAGATCATTTTTTGCTCTCCAAAAACTACAATTTCAGTCAGGCTGTGATTAAAACAGTTAGCTGCTACATTATCAATGGCATGACTAGAAGAATTGTAGCTTGTACTTATGTTGGGAAATGTTTAACTAAAGCGAAATTCTAAATTTAATCCCATCATTTCCAACTCAGCTTGTTACCTCGCTCCCTAACAAAAGTGACAACGCAATTTCTGAAGAAGACTTCATCTCACAGAGGTTAAGGTAAATAATAGGCCAGTTTATGCTTTCACTGTTAGATTTTAAGTGCTATTCTCCCCTTGACCAAGTAATTTGCATGTTGTGTCACGAAAGAAATCAATATAACATGAACTTGCCCCATACGTCGGCAGCAACAAATCATCCTCCTCAATGCAAAGTGGGTGGTAAAGGCCACAGTGCATGTGTGTCCAATATAATGATGTCAGATTTAGACAGCTATTGGATGTTGTCTGGTGATGTGACATTTTCCACAGACATAGTGGCTGCAGGGCATGAGGTTTAATTTGCCAAGAGGGGAAAGCATCTTTCATTTCCAACAGCAGTGGCAGTGGAAGTCATGCAAAGGCCTGATGTTAAATTATTAAGCCTGCGCTGGTCTCTGATCAAATATTCAGCAGATGGCCATGTTATTTGCCATAGATAGCCTATTTATGTCAGCTACGATGTGTGGATATGAGGAAGAGACAGAGAAAGGTGGTGGATGTGATTGCGTTTTGCCACATCAACCTTGCCAGAGAATAAATTGTGATCCAACACATCAAGAGAAACATACAGCTTGTAACGCTGCTTGATCAGAGGTTTTCTCATCAAATCAAAACTAATACTTGTGGAAAACCACTACAATATTTGCTTACTCAATCATTTCAACAGACTTTGCCTTTGCATTAGCATAACTGAGTTATAGCCAGACATGTCGGAGCTGCAAACACATCCTTTGGTAGCATTTCATAAAATCCAGCCTCTTGCTTTCACACATTGATTGCATTGTTCGGTTTGCTGCTTGCAGGCATCTCTGTTACTCCTGAGACATGAAGAGAACAAAAACTGAGATGCCGACACTGATCAGTCGACAGGTTAAGGGAATAACAGATTATTTTCTCTCAGTGGCACCTGCCAATTAACCATTAAGGGCCGGAATATATTTGGCAGTCCTTGAAGCTGATTGTTGGAAGCAGAAAAACGGGCAAGCGTAAGGAGCTGAGTGACTTTGACGAGGGTAAGCAATGGTTAGATGAGTGGGTCAGGGCAGGTTCTGTAGGGGGTGCCCGATATCCAGTAGTTAGTGCCTAAAGGGTTCCGAGGAAGGACAACCAGTGAACTACTGACAGAGACCAAGTTCTCATTGATCCACATCAGTGCGCCTGAACTCTACAAGACCTCTGAATCCGAGGCCCACGGTAGAACTAGAGTGGCAGCAACAGCAGAAGACCTTGCTGACTATGATTGAAAGGTGTCTGACCATATCATAGTGCTCCACGGTTTGCTGTGTATGTAACACAAACAAGTATATGGTTAAAAAAAGAGCTAACTGAAGTTGAAAAACATTATGACAGCACTGAGCATAGAATCATGTTATAAAGGTTTGTGCAATATGCCAAAATAGATGTATAGCTCTAATCAATATGCTCAGATTACAGACAGACAGATGATGAGGACTACATTTTAGCCTATTTTTTATGACTGCTGCTATGGCTGTGGTCACTTTTTGTGTGCCAACTAGAATGCAACCCCCTGCCATCCTAATTAATTTCTTTTGCGTGCTAAATGCATCAAGCACATCCTTTATTTTTTGACTCTTGAAAAAGTCAGACAATTGGAATGCATGCTTGACTAATATCACTTCAATTTACAGTATTTATCTTTATCCATGACCACTTCCAACTTTGTCTCCAATCTCAATTCAATTTAAATGCATAATTTTTTTCTCAAAATGCTTTTAAATTCAATCCAAATGAAAGTTTCTACCAACCGTCTGAATACATTTTCTGCAGATATTTGGGCAGTACAGAGCGAGATGTCTGTGGATGCATGTGTGTGCTGTGTGTGTGTTTAAGTCATTCACTGTCACTCAGGTTGTGGCATGCTGATACATAATGAGCGGTAGGTCATTTTCCAGGGAGTATTTTCTCATTTGGGAGGTCATTAAGCTCTTTGAAATCTTGTGAAAGTAAATGTTCATTCAGCTGTCAAACAGTCACCAAATTCTCTCATTATAAAAAAGAATGCAGATTTGATCGCTTTTAGCAAAATGACATAAAGTGAACTTATTTCATGTTATACGATTTGGCTGTTGCGCTACATGTCCAGTAATTGTCTTGTAAAATGTGCAACACTTGTTTAACAAACATTGTTTTGCCAACTGTGCCATCAGACTATTGCAGACTTTTTCATAACTGTGAATATTCGTTAACGACACGGTTCATCCATGGATACTGGCTTGCCAGAATTGATTTAGGGTAAGTCTAAAGTTGAATAATTTCCAACTTTTCTTGGCATATGCCCAGGTAAGTGAATGGGATCTGTCAAGTTTATTTTACGAGTGGCAAACTAGTGTGAAAGGAGCTTCTCTGACACAGAGTACAATAACATTAGCTTAAGACCAAACATACATAACATGCAGAGATAATGGTGTTAACAGTCAAAACCATTGAAAATAGTTAGCAAAAAAAAAGGCAAATATCACTCGATGAAGTCCAACTAGAAACAGTCTCTCCAGTGTTGAGAGCTGCTGAGTCAGGCACAGCAGCATCAACATAGTTTTCACAGCAACGCCCAACCCAGCAGGGAAAAAAAAACAAAACTCTTTGGGTTGGGAGGATTCTCCAAGTCATCCAAATTGATGTGAAAAAAAAAGCAACATTGGAAGAAAGCCAGTGGTAGGCATCTCTTGTCAGAGTGCCTGTAGTGACCCCTGTCCTACACTTAAAGTGCCTGAAATGGGCTTGTGAGGTTCAGAATTGGATCACTGAGCAATGGAGCGTGAGCTTTGTTTACTTGGTGAAGAGATGGCAGCAAGATGCACTATGAGAAAACAACAAGCTTGCAGAGGTGGTGCGATGCTCTGTGTGGTGTTCTGCTGGAGTACACTGTATCCTGGAATTCATATGGATGTTATATACAGTCTACCTAAACACTGTTACAGATCATGGTGATGGTAAAATTTGCTTAGGAATAGTTTGAGGAATGTTCCAAGTGTTGACTTCACCTCCAAATTCACCATAACTCAGACAGATTGAGCATCTGTGGGATGTTATGGGAAACACGTCAGATCCACTTTGTGATTTACAGGAGTTTAAAGAATTTGCTGCACCTTCAGGGGTCTGTAGAGTTCAGGTCTTGATATGTCTGAGCTGTGCTGTCAGTGTCAAAGGGACCTACATAAGCAGGTGGTTTTAATGTTGCGGCTTACACAGTACAGAATAAACTAAAACCCCTGCAACACATGAATAAAACACAGAAGTAGAAACGCACTGAGGCATTAACTGACTGTCTGCCTACTCAGACAATCTAACTGAGCACGACTGCTCTGTCAGGCTTAAGATTTTTCCACATGTCAAAAGAAGTGCATATGGGGCTGTAAAAAAATAGAACCCTGTACAGATTTTGAAGGGTGGCACCTCTTTATTAGCCTTTTAAAAACTAAAACCTAAGAGAGCTTTAACTTGAGCTGCATTCAATAGCATCTGTCACATACTGAGGAGCTCATTCTTACTACTAATAATACTAGCTCTGCACGGTAATCCATTATCACTTCGTTTTGTATGCTATACTGATGTTAGAAAAGTATTACTTGTTTTATTTGCACCAATGTTTTTTTTGGTCAGCTTTGTTAAGACCAACATTTCCATTGATTTAAGTCCACAGGCCACAGTTACTTATCTGTGAATAAGCAGCAGTGGTGGAAGACATGAACGTGTGAAGAGCTGATCTTAATAAAGAGTTTCTCCACTTCTGAGTATAAATGAAAACACAGGAATGCTCTATGGTACAATAATTTCCTCATTTTACATCATTTTATTGTTTCTATTTATATCCTCCATTGTCTTGCATCGACATTCTGAAAATATTTTTATTTTTCATTTTTAATTCAAATGACATATTTTGAGTTCTATGTTCTGTCATATATTATTACATTATTTTTCTGATGCTTTAGGTTTTTTCTGTGGTGTCGACTAGGTGTCGTAGTGGTATTCAAATATATATAAGTCAGAATGTTAATATTGAAATAGCACTAATGAGTGCTGTTTCATTCCATATTTCCTGCAGTTTTCTGGAAAAATACAGTCTTATTCTTAGTCTTTTACCTCAAAATCATGTACACATTAGGGCTTAATGAAGGGGTGAATGATATCACATAATTTGACAAAAACACCTCAGTTTGTTGCAGTAAGGAGAATATGACCAGGCTGACAACCAACACCCCAGGTTCTGATACCATCATGGCTGCAGTTCTGTTTTTTCCTGTTTTTGTCTTCAGCTCACACTCACTGCTTTTGCCTCCACTGTTAAATGTCAGCCACCCTGCAGTCCAGCTGCTGTGTGAGTGTGGGAGTTTCTGTGAATGTGTGCGTTAGAGATGACTCACTATCGCTGCGCCCTGAGCGGTGAGACAGCTGTGACACACAAGTGCCACTACCCATAATTCAGCACTGTCTGATGAGGTCACTAGGCTATGGGGCAGTGGTGACCCCTCGTGTCTGTCAGATCTGAGCCTGCAGGAACAGACACGCACACATGCACAAGGCTTTCTTCCTCATATGTCAGATTAAAACAGGGTCAATACCTCCCCCATGCATTCTAAAAGGAGGTTCAACCATAAACACAAAGCCCTGCCTGCTGATGGATGTGTCTGAATTTAGGACTGCATAAACATCCAAGGATAAATGCTCGCCGTTACACTTTTCCCTTCTTTAAATGTGAATCTAATAGATTTATCGAATCTCATATTTCCACTCTGTAACCAACGTGCCTGCCTATAGCTCATCGTAATAAATGCTCCATATTCACACGCTATCAAAACTCCACATCCAGCTCGATAGTCTCTCCTCCATCCATGTCAGCCTCCTCGGCTCTACTCTAACAGTCATGTATTATTCAACAAAATCTCCTGAAGTAGTCTTCCTCCTCCTCAGATGAAGAAGAGCTAAGAAGGGATAAAAAGAGAAAAAAGGGTGCAAAGGCCAAATGAGAAGAGAAAACAAGACGCTGACCCAAGAAAAAGTTAAGACAGAAGGACAGCTATAACAACAGAGAGATAAAAGAGGATTGAACAAGGAGTATAAAGGAGCATGGATTGAGCTGCAGTGTTTAATATATATTTGAACAGCTTGGTTGTGAAGTTGCTTCAAGGACACTGCAGTCGTATCTTTCTTTGAGTCCTTCTGTGCCTCTTCAGTCTTCGGGACCAAGCAGGTTACCTTAAGTTAGATCTAATCTTTCATCCTACAGTGACACAAAGTATCTTTCCTCCTACATCTTAAAAGGCTGGAGTCTAAACATAATAAAGATCTGATGCTGAATGTACATTGAGATTTGTAGCAAAGAACAGGTCAAACCAATGAGCCATTTAAAGATATTAACCGTAAAACATGCCAAGTAAACTTTATGGATGCCTGTGTGCTTATTGACAATCACTATTACATGTTAGAATCTAAAATTAAGCACATTTTGAGCTGCAATTGAAAGTTGCATTAGCATTCCTTGCTGGGAGATAGATAAGAAGGTTGAGACTACACTCACAGCTGTGTGTCAGGTTTGAAACTGAAAGCCAGGAAGCAACACAGCTCATTGGGCATAAATACACAGAACAGCCAACAACATTAAAACCACTGAGAGGTGAAGTGAATAACACCGATTATCTCATTGCAATGGCATCTGTCATGGGGTGGGATATATTACAAAGCATGTGAACAGTCAGGTCGTGAAATTCATGTCTTGGAGGCAGAAAAAATGGGCAGTTTGAGGATCTGAGCAATTTTGACAAGGGACAAACTGCGATTGGTGGATGATGGGGTCAGCTTGTCCAAAACAGCACATCTTGTTCCCAGTAAGCAGTGGTTAGTTCCTATCAAAAGCAGGCCTGGGAAGGATAATCAGTGAACCACTGATAAGGTCATGGGAGGCCAAGTCTCATGCATACGTGTAGGGGAAGCTAAAGCTACCCCATGTTGTCCAATCACACAGAAGAGCCACTGGAGAACCAATGTTTTGAAAACCTTCATGCTGGCTATGATAGAAAAGTGTCAGAATACACAGTGCATTAAGTTGTGTAGATGCCCATTGGTCAGAGTGCCCATGCTGACCTCAGTCCAACACTGAAGCGGCAGGACGATGGATTTTGGTCTTCAAGTTCCTTAACACGCAATCTGATCAAGCATTTGTGGAATGTGCTGGAAAAACATGTCCGATCCACAGAGCCCAGTCTTGCAAATTACAGAATTTAAAGGATCTGCTGCTAAAATCTTGATGACTAACACCACAGGACACCGTCAGTGGTCTTCTGCAGTTCAGACCTCAATGGAGCAGAACAGCTGGCATGAAATGGACCCAAGAGGGTATGTCAAAAAGTCCTCGGCCTCACTAGAATAGGTCACAGGAGAAAGATTGTACTTGGTCCAGCAAGTTCGAGCTTCACTATCCCATTACAGAAGGAGGTCCCATCTTGAGCCTCTGCATACTCCACAACAGCATGCATGACTTCATCATACAATCTGCCATCTCAGGTAAGTACAGTGTATGCGGCAACAGTTCAAAGCCACATTTGGCTGCTTCTGTCACCTGATCTACGTGGACAGATATATTGTCCTGGAGCAACAGCATGCCACCTTAAAGCTTTCTTCTCCTTTTTTCTTGGATTACCTCAAACATTTGAGTTTTTGTGGACAGCAGTACAAGGCCTTATAGAATGCAGTAATGCCCCAAAATGAGAGTTACTTGTAAAGCTGAAAACTTTTTGAAATACCCTCATATATAATGTTGTGACAGGTTGGTGCAATATTTAACAATTATGAAAGAACACCTTCAAAACGTGTTTGTGTACAGATTAAACTAACAGTGGGTTCATCAATATTAGCTAATAAGTAGATTTTTTTTGACTTCGGACAGAGCTGTGCTTGCTGGGTCCTTCCACTTCTGGTCTTTACATGAAGCTAAGCTAGTTGTCTCTTGGCTCTAGCTCTGTACTTAATATACATACATGAGAATGGTATCAATATTCCCACATGACCCTTTGCTAGAAAACAAATAAACACATGGATTTTTTTTTTTTAATGTCATGAAGACATCTTTCAATGGTATCGCCGATAAATTGTACTAGATAATGCCATCTAAGTGTCTGTCAGTAAGCACAAGGACATGAGAAATCCAATAACAAACTCATAAGTGTATTTCCCCAAATGTCAACTATCCCGTTAACAAGCAACTGTCAGCTTTTTATGGGAATCGTAAGGATAGATGTTAAGCTTTAGATTAGCTCAAATATCAATAACTCAGCCACAAAGGACCACACCAAGTGTCACAAATGTCTTTTCCATGGTTTTCTTAAAGATTGTGTTTCTCATTGTGATGTACTGCATGACCACCTCCTCTCAACTCACAACCTTAACAAGCTAAAAGAAACCTTGTTAAGCCTGTGCAAATACAATTTTACACCGCCTTGGTCTGCTAAAGGCAAAACCCATAGAGGCCAACAGCACTAATTGGCAATGCTGTGAGTTAATGCCATGGTTTCTGGAGTCTGTTTGAGGCATGGCAGCTCCTGTCCCATGATCCTTTGCAGCGCTTTTGAGGTTGGCCATTCCCACAGGTGTTCACGCCACGCATGGGGTCATTAGTGATGGCCTCCACCGGTGCTTCAGTTCAGCTGCGTTCACACAAACACACACACACACACACACACGGACACACAAAACCGATCCAATAAACAGCTTCAGCAGCACAGCAGGAAGAGACTAACAACTCTTTATGTCTGAACCCAGCCCAGCCAAATAGTGTATGTGTGCACAGTTCAGATTTATAACCATGAACGTGTATTGATTGGTGGCTGTGTGAATGTGGATGTGTGTGTTAGTAGTGTTTGTTACAGAAATGATTAAAAGCACCCTTTGCTTAAACCGGAAACTGACTTCAATGGTGCATTTTAGACAAATGTCTCTCCATCTGGCCATAACTTTGACAAGTTGCTGCTGCAGCCTGTTCACTCCTAAAAATGGTAAAAATGTCAGAAAAAAAGCAATCTGTAGTATAAGGAAGCATCTCGAAATGCACCCTCCTCTTTGTTTTGTGCTGATGGAGAGATAGACAGGCAGAAAACGAATCATGGCTAGTTTCCATGCAAGCACATGTGCAGTCACAGACAGCAGAAAAACTACTGCAGTATCTGCACTGGGTGATAATTCCATCCGAGTGCAGCTTCCTTTATTTCACATTCCTCTCAGTTCCTCTTTTGTTGTCTCCTCATCTTTCTACATCTTGCACACACACTATCGATGTACTTTGTACATTTCCCAGTTGAATATACCTCTGATCTATTCTCACAGAGGAAGGTTGTGCATGCGAATTTCTAAAATGAGCTCACAGCAGTTGGATGAAAACTTCATATCTCCGTGTAGTCTGACCTCATTTTCTGATGCTGATGAGTTGTTGACGTTTTAGTTTGGACTGAGTTCTGTAGGACAGCAGAGTCATTAAAGTGATTCAACTTATGTGTGTGGTGTGCGTTATCTTTTGTGTGTGGTGTATGTGCGAGGTCAGGTTCATTTTAATTGCCTTCAGCATTCGGAAATGCAGATGATTGGTGATATGGTGACATCCACGGAGCACACAGAGCGGGTAGCCATGGTAACTGTGTGTGTGTGTGTTAGTCCTGAATACATGTACAGGTGTTCAAGTGTGCCTGATAACTACCTGTTTGCTACTGGGTGAAGCACTTGTAAATGAAATATTAATCAAATACATATACTATAATTATACACATTTGTATTCTTTATCAATTTAACATACTTTAAATACAGACTGTCCAATGACTGCTCATCCTATTAGCCTAGTCAAGCTTAAAAACATGTTTATACAAAATATTTAAACTAGTGCTGATTCATAATATCATTAAATTGTTTTAAACCGTTTTTGTATTTCTGTAGGACTTGCTTTCATTAAATGATACTGCAAGCTGTTCTTAAACTGCAATCACTGTCCTTGATTGCAGGGAAGATGATTGCACACCAAATTAGGTACAAGTATATATACTTACGGTGTTATTAGGTGGATTTATTTTCAGAGAACAGAAAGTGATATTTCTACTAAAACAAAACAAAATTCTAAAAAAAAAATGACATTTTGAAAGTTGAGACAGCTAACACCTCAAAAATATTCATTTTTATTATCGACTGCATTGGATTTCGATGTGGAATTGTTGAGGAGAATTAAGCATTTATTAATCATTACTAATAAATACTTAACCTTATGTTCTCCTCAGCACTCAGCTGGTCCAAATTACAAAAACAAACAAACAAAAAAAAAAGATACAAAAAATATCAACATCTCAGCTAAAGACTGTTCAAACCAGTGTATTTCAAATTATTGCTAGTAACTGAGTGTGACCGTTTGATGTAATGTTGTTGGATAGCCACTCTCTGATGGAACATGAATATTGTACACATACTCATTCTCTGTCATTCTGTGATACAGAATGAAAAAAAAATATGTAAAAGAAACTATTAAGCTGATTAAAGAGAAAGTATTTTAGCATTTAATATTTCACCTACTATATACAGGCTTCAACGATGGAAATTAAAAATTGGCAACAGATTAATTCATCATGAAGCACAAAACTTAACGTGTTTAACTTGAATTCTCATCATGTGCAATGGATAGTACAAGTGACACAAGATAAATGAGTGCCATCAAACAACCGTAATTTTAACTAAACTCTTTTTAGATAAATCTGGACACCAACAAGACCAGGTCCCAATTTAAATAAATGGGAAACGAGCCATAGCTGCAATTTTAATGGTCTCTGGGACAAAAAAAAAAAAAAAACTACATGTGGAGAATCATCAATCAAATCTAATTTTAAAAAAAAATACTTAAAAAATTCTGTGACTGCACCAAAAATAAGGTTTAAAAATTGTCTTTTTTCCCCACACAGGTTATACCTCTGCTATGTACACGGACAGATTTACAACACCAAACTTGCATCAGTGCAGCACACAGCTGGTCAGATATTTTCCCCTGTTAGAGAGAAGAAGATGAGCTGTTTTCTTTCATGTTATGGAATTCTCCCACAGATTTCTATTCAGGTCTCGTTCAATACCTCTGGCTCAACCATTACACACAGTACTTTACTATATTGTTAAAAGCATATTCATTCATCATATAATAATTACAATGATAATCCGATAGCATGTTTGTAAAGAACAGCCTCCTGAGCTATTAAGGTTATGTTTAGTGCTTGTATAAGCTCACAACAGCGGGTTTCGTTGCTCTTACTGAAGTACATTTGATTTGACTTGATGTGAGCAAACTTCACAGCCAGCGATTCAAACTGGTAAAATGTTTTCTTCATTTTCACTTAAGTGCATAACCTTGACTGTTTGCATAAACTAAATTTCCACACTGGAGCAGCAGAATTCACTAAAACCTTTGCTCTTCACTGAACACCTTTGCAATTGACAGACTGCAAAAAATAAAAATTAAAAAATCTTATTACGTCAGCACTACCTGTAGGTCCCACAGTCCTACTATTACAGTTGAACTTGTTTTATGGCACTTGTCCAGGTTGTTTTCTGCTGACTAGATCCTTGCTTGTGTTGTATCTACTCTCAGATGTATGTCGTTTTGGATAAAAGTGTCTTCTAAATGGAATTGTAGAACTGTACAATCAGTAACAACTGTCAAATACTAACAAGATTCTCACTTTTTTTGCTTTTCAAGTTGCTCAAATACACACAAAATATGCCAAAATATGGCTGGTCCCACTGTTTCTTTCAGTCATGGCTTGCTTAGCCAACATACAGGCTGCAGCTCACTATGCAGTTGCAGGAATTACAAGATTTCAAGTTTCAATAAATGACTCAATTAAATTCCAGCTTATGAGTGTCCATGGGAGCATGACTGGGAGTGTGACGGTCTGTATATAAGCATATGGATATGCATGTGTGCAGGGCATTTTTTCATCCATGTCTTGTGTTTAATTTCACTGAGGCCAGGCTTAAGGATGTAATTACTTTGCAACCGGCTCACAACTAATACGAGGCTGAGATTTTGTGCTGGGGGAAAAAAAAAGAGTGCGAAAATAAATGGTAGACGAGGGAAGCATAATTTTTAATATCGGCGTGAAATGTTTTAATATTTCTGGAGAAGTCACTGTAATTAAATAATTCTGCAGACAGTATATGTGTGGAGTGCATCTACTTGTGTGCGTACAAGCTGCAGCTCTATCAGATGGGAAATCATAATTTACCACCTCTATCTTGGGGAAATTGACCAGCCTGCTCTCATGCACTCTTTATTTCATTCCCTTAATATCTTTCTTCAGGTTTGCTCCCTCTATGCTCACTGTCTGCCACAAACACGTCACCATGGGGATGGAAGATGGAGGCAAGGGGTGGTCTATTTTATGAAAACGTGATGCCTCCCTATCTTCTTGTTTTCATTATCTCTTGGATCTCCCTCTTCATCATTCCATTCTCTTTTTTTTTTTACACTCTGGACAACTTTAAGCTGCCACGTTGCCACATTTGACATCATCATTGAGTCTCCATCCCTCTTGTGGGGTGTCTGTCTCTTCATCCTGCTTTCAGATTGCTGGGATAAAGATAGATGCTGTTTGCCTGTTAATGAAATCCACCCAAGGCAAGCCGTGACTCATTCGGTGTTTACCCTGTGTGATGACACAATGTCCTCTGCATCCATCGTCTGCACACACACACATCAACACACATCTACTTCTTTGTATAGTAATTAGATGTGGGTGGAAATAGGCTTGTTGGGGTCATTTTAAATACAAGTCTATATTTAGTTGAAGTCCTGCCCCAACATCAGCTGCATCTTCTGTTCTTTTTTTCACCACAGTAGACAGTCTTTACACTTCTGAAAACATCCTTTCAGATCTGAAAAAAAGATCAGATTTTTACATGTTGCTCCGATAAAATACCTCGGACAGACAATAATGCTATAATAAGTTAATCTGAGATCCATACAAGAAATACTTTTCTATGTGTAAGAAGTGATCTCAGTAAGAAATTGAAGGTGTTTTGGGAAATTCTGGGTTATTTATAGATGCAACAGACACCATACTACATATGCAGCTGCCATCAAAATTGATGTAAAGCTCTGCTGATCAATACATTTTATCTTGAAAATAAATCACAGGAAAGATACCGTTCAAACTGACACATGCACAGAGAATTATCATTCAATGCTGCTGCACTACAGAGCTTTTGGCTTCTTTTAGTTCATTGTTTTACCATGTAGAATTTGGGATCTAATTAACCCTATTTCCAGCAGCAGGAAACAGATGTTTTCAGGAGGGAAAAAAATGCTCTAAATTTTTTAACTGCACCGAATCAAATCCCAAAACTAGGCAACTCGTTAGCGAGGAAAGTTCAGCATTTAGTTTTTAGAAGTAAACTGAGTATTCCTTGCCTTATTATTCATGGTAACTTTTCACCGTGTAGTATGAAAACAGTGACCATGTTATATTTATGATGCTATATTTATCTCTGACACCACAGTCTGCTTTCATCCTCAGCCAGCAGGGCAGTTCCTCCTTATCTGCTTAGGCAATTTACTCTGTAACAGTTGGTTTCATATCCTGTATGGGGATAGTGCTGCAGTTTGTGTGCACTGTAATGTGCCTCTGTGCATGCAGGTTGTGTGTCTTTGCCTCATATCCTGTAGGGAACACAACTGCAGAATTACCGTGTGTGCACTCTGTAATTTTATTTTCATAAGGTTATATTAAGGACAGAAAAGTCATGGTGTGGGTTAAAATGATATGTCCTTATAAGCATTAGCATAATTTTTTTGGAGATAGACACACTTCTACAAGTTATGACTTCATGTCAGCAAAAATCCACTTTGTTTCATATACAGCAGATGCTCAGCAAAATGGAAAATCCTTATCTTGCCATCTGTTAAACATTCTGTTGACTGCTTCTTTTTTTTTTAATGGTTTCATCCACCACTTCCTAAAGAAAAATGTTTTTTTTTTCCCAAAAGGCTGCTAATATCATAAATAATATACAAGAAATGCATCTGTATAGCTCCTTTCAAAATATTTCAACATTGTAATTTACATAAATGCATAAATATATTTGCCACAATATGTGATTGTCTTCATGTGCTTTTTTTAGCGTCTTTCCCTGAATTTCTTTGGTTCATATGTGTCAACAGCTCTTCCAAACCAGTAAACAACCAAACAATCAATTAAAAGCCCAAGTACTAATCAGGAAAACATCTATTTATTTTAATGTTCTGCTAACTAGATTGTGAGCAATTATTTATTTTTTTATTTCCTTGGAGGTAATATTTAATTTTATTTACCTGAGTTTTATGGGGCAACATACACCAATTAGCCACAATGTTAAATACACGGACAGGTGAGGTGGATAACTTTGATTATGTCATTGACGTAGCATCTGTCGAGGTATTTGACACATTAGGCAGCAAGAGGACAAGTCAGTTTCATGCAGCAGTCATGTTGGAAGCAGGAAAAATGGACAAGGGTAAGGACCAAGAAGTGTAAGGGGAAAAATGTGATGGCTAGACGAATGGACTCCGAAGCAGTGGAAGAAGGTGGTCTGGTCTGGAGAATAATATTTTCTTATACATCACATAAACAGTGGATACACATTTGTTGTTTATCTTGGGAAGTGATGGTGACAGGAAGCATTATGGGAACAAGGCAAGTCGATGGAGGCAATGTGATGCACTGTGTAATGTTCTGCAGGGAAACCTTGGGTCTTGCATTCATGTGGATATTACCTTGACACCTGAACACTGCTGGAGACCCCCTACACAACTTTTCCCGATGGCAATGACCTCTTTTAGCAAAATAATGCTCCCTGCCTCATTACAAAAAATATTCAAGAATTGTGTGAGGAACTTGACAAACACTTGGGGAAAGACATGAGTTGGAAAAGAAGTCCAATCCCATCACCTCACGATTTACTGGACTGGAGGATCAGTTTTGGTACCACAGGACACCTTCAAATGTCTTCTTGAGCTAGAACTGTTTTGGACCTATAATATATTAGGAGTTGGTGGCCCATCATGGGCAGTTTCCACTGAACTACAATTAGGTAATAACAAATGCTTCTGAGACTGTTGTTGCCTCGATGCCTTACCGTTACAGAAGTCAGTCTTTCTCTTCCCAACTTTTCCTTCCTTTGTTTCCATTTCCATGCCTCTCTGCTTGCCATTGTCATTGCAGACTATTCTGTCAGTCTATTTACCCTTCACTTCAGTCAGCTCAACATAATGATGATACATCAGCAGCTCAATGATTAGCTGACATGGCAAAATCAATCTAAGTTGGATTTTTCTTTCTTTGTCTCCCGTCTCTACAGCTCCATTCATCGTCTATCATTGTGCACGGAAAGGCTCTTGGTCATTGCATTGCTGTGGATGTTCCTTTCAAGAGAAAGCCATCATAGATTAAATATTTCTATTCATTGCAGAAGGACACGATTACATGCACATTCCACAATGCAACAAAATAAAATATAAATAAGTGCCTGCGACAGAGTCCCAAGTGACTGCAAGAAGAAAATATACAGATCCTCATAAATTCCTAAACTATTTTATGCTTCACACCTTCTGCTACTTTGAGCACAGTTAACAGCATCTGACCCATTTTATAATGCATGCCATGAACAGCTTTGTTTTATTTGTTTTGAATGTCCCATTTTAATGTTAGCTTTAGTCCAGTTTTGAGTTCAAGAGGCTGAAGAATGGTTTCTTACTACTGTTTGCCATCTATTCCCTGACTGCATTTGGATATGTTGTATGTGCCAAAATCGTAAATACTCAATACTGTATATACACTCTGTAGAGCTGTTTACTTGTTACAATAATAGTAGCCCGGGGATATCAAATCTTATGTTTCCTAATCAAGTTCAGTTATACTCCCATCAGTTCTATCCGTTTGGAGCCACATTACTAAGCACTGGTTGAGCTACACCCAAGAATAAACTAAGCACTTACTCCACTTTTCGCTGGTCTAACAGTCCAGTACATAAAAAGCTAATGAAAAGGAAACCCACTGAGCAAGTAAAAAACAAATTTAAGCACTTCATCCTAACAGGACAAGATCTGAAAGCAACCAAGGACAAATAGGGATGATTTGTTTGGAGGATGCATCAATAGATCTGAGTGAGCAGACTTTCAGTTGCTTCACATACAAACACAGACTTAAAACTCAAAACATGTGTGTCATCCTCTTACGGCCTCCATTCTACAACACCACACCCCGCTGATGAGCGCTAGCAGGCACTCTGGAGGACAATATCAAGCCACTACAATTTTAAATAATGGCTAAAAACCAGAATAACCACCTCATGGTTGTGTGTCTCCATCAGCCAGGCAAGTTGCAGTTTACATCCTTTTCAGTCCAGATTTAATCTTTGACCTTGTAGATATAAACTGTCATCATTTTATCCTAATAGACACAATTTTTCAGTTGTGGTCAGAAACATATTCTGTGAGTTTGCCATGGCCTTTGACCAACACTAAGTCTTTGACTCCAAGAGGACATTTACACTTCAAGCATTTTTAGTCTATCTTGTCATGAGAATGGAATAGAGTTGAGGTCATAATAACCTAAAGATTTGACCTTTGACTCCCAAAATGTAATCAGTTCATCCTTCAGTCCAAGTAAATTTTTCTGCCAAATTTAAAGAAATTTTCTCCAAGGACTGACGAGATACCTCATTCTCAAGAATGCAACAGACATATTCAATTTTCTTTATATAGCGCTAATTCACAACATATGCCATCTCATAGCACTTCACATGGTAAAGTGAAGAAGTTTACAGAACATATTAGAGTCCCTATATATACACACATACATACAGATTTAAAGACAACTCAAAAAGATAATGACTCTCCCATCGAGTGAGAATAACAATCAGAGCACACTTTGAATGGAAGACATACAAAATTAGGATGTTGATGAATTTCTCCCTACTTTGCTGTCTTGCCTTAGGGATCAATCAACATTTGTTTTGTGCTCACTTACTCATTCATCTATCATTTAACCTTCAGATACAATCACCCGATGGAAAGTCTATCTTGCTTGCAACATGTGCACCTCTGTGACCAGTTTGATCAGCAACTTAACCTCAAGCTGCTGCATCTATGTGTCCGATATACCAATGAGTCAACGAAAACCCCGATATGTGAATTTAACTTATTCTAATTCATCGTGCCTGTATAACGTCAATTTGCCAGTTGAATCTTAGCTGAAATCTTCCACTGCTTACTTTTTTTTAAAATCATACTTTCAACCTTTTTTTTTCTTTTTAAAGTTTTTTTGCAGTCCTAGAACTTTGGGTAATCTTTGCCTGCATGCTATGTTTTAGATCTTCCTCTTGAATTTGTCGTTTTGCATCACCGTAGAAAATAAAGTCTGCTTTTTAAAAACAAAAACATGCATCCTGTGTACTCCTCTACCATCTAACATAAGATCTTTAGACTCATAAAGTCTGTCCTATGTCTAATGACTACAATGCCTTCATTTTAACAGACTGACAGAGTGACCAACGTTCCATGTCCCATGTCTGAAAGGGGCTATAGTATAACATGTTGACCCTCTGTATTTCCTGTGTGCCTTTCTTCTGTTTGAGTTGCTTGTATTTGTTCTTTCAGAGACACAATAAGGAGCCAATGAGAGGTCTAAGACTTGAGCAAACATCTGCATGGCCAGACACATGGATGCATTGTTGCAACTCCTGCATCACAATATCATCACATAAGTTTTAAAATACTCGATCACACATGTTCATACTCAGACACACTGTGGCATACAGAGAGGGACTCAGTCAATATCTGCCTCTCAGGTCTACATCCACCTCCCCCCCAGCCAGGTGCAGCAGAGCAAACAGAGCTGTTAGGATCTCTTTACAAAGAACAGAGTCAGTAGAGGAACATCCATTGTTTTCTCTTGCTTCATTTTCTTTATGCTCCTCTTCTGGTTCCATCTTTTCACCCTCCATGATTGCATCTCCATGCTATGAGAAATACAGAAATACACAAGACTTGCAGTCAAAACGTGATGCAGCTTTAACCATCGAACCCAACGGGCCAATCACATCTCAGAGCTGCAAGCGGGTCATGAATAAATGATGCGGTGGAGTTGTTTAACTGGAGCTGGAGAGGAGTTGAAAGGGAACACTATAACTCAAAAATAAAAGAAATGAGAGGTGAAAGTGAAGAATATACTGCAGGGTAAATGGGAGATGTGAGCTTTCATACTGAGCAGGGTAAGTCAGCAGATGTCTCTTTACCAGACAGCTGTCCATTTAGGCTCGTTTAGCCTTAGGGGTGATCAGACCCATATAAGTGGACAGGAGGAAGACATTTAGGGCTGCTCCTGAGGTGAAGGGAATCCACAGTGGGTGGGGTCAGAGGTTAAATGCGAAACAACCGAACATGGATGTCAAGGTTTCCATTCCTCTGCTCACCCCTGAAGAAGACCAGTGTTGATGTTGGACTCTCTAGTCTCTCTACTCCCCCCACTACATTGTGTTTTCAGTATTGTATTTCAAAGTCGTCTTGTTTTCACTTATTTTATCATAAACATCCAATATTTTTTTCTTTATTCATGTGCTTTTGCTGCACAAAACTGTCACTACACAACATTTCAATGAAAATATATTTTTACATCATGACCTCACATATAGTGAGCTAAATTTTTCTCACTGTTTTGTGTATCAGCTCCATTTTCCCCCTGCTGGGATTATCTTTTTTCACCTTTTTGTTCATCATATTGTGCAGCATGTTGTAATAGAAGCATCTCATCTCATTGGATGTCTTAATTCGTTATGAAAAAGGCAAAAAATGTGAGCACCCATTGCAGCTGGGATGATGAGATTTTAAAAATGGAACCTTAGCAAGTTTGAGGAAAAAATTTACATAAATTGTGCTGTAATGGAATCACTCCTCCACCGAACTGAGTCCAGATCCAGCCGCTTCCCCAACATGGACACAAGTCTCCCTAATCTAATAAGTCCATGAATTCAACCGTTTCATTGGATTATACAGCAGGAAATGATTAACATATTGGAACACAGGGTCAAGTGAGAAGAGTGTGCAGGAAATATCTCTTTTTCTCTCACTACCGGTGCAAGCATTGTGTGTCTGTGTGTGTCTCTGTGTGTGTAACGTACAGCTAGAAAAGCAGTGAGTCAGAAGAACAGAAACACCACAGGGTGAACTTAGATCAAATCAGTCTTAAAAAGGGCTCTATCTAAAGCAAAACCAGATGACAAGGATCAGCTTACTTTGAATGAGACATGATTTGCAGCGTGGTGTGTGCATGTGTCCATGTAAGTGTGTCTCCCGCACACAAATGTTGCTGTTTTTGGATAAAAAAGTACAGTATCTGTTGATTTTCCTCCACCTAGAAAGAAAAGAAGGCTTGTTTTATGATTGGAATTTATCTTTGAAAACAAACAAGAGAAGTTCAGTCATAATGCCTGCAACACACTCCATGCATCACTATACATCTAACACAAAATCTTCAGGTATATAACATGCGCTCATATACGCATGTTCATTCCTCCTTTAGAAAGCCCAAGGCGAGGAGTAAAGTCAAAATATTGGGAAATGAAATCCCCCAAGCCTCCGAGTCAGAAATGTCTGTGGTGAATAGTTTTCCATGAAATGCCTCTATGAAGTTCAATTCAAACCAATTACTGTTGCTAAGTAAACAATTCAAGGAAAATTCAGCCGGTAGAGTAGATCCCCTGAGATGTAATCTGACCTCTCGGTTGAAAGGTCACCTCAGACTGAGGAATGCATCAAGAGAGGCGGGATAAAGGGGGTGGAAACAGAAGCAACTGGTGGTGTATGCGACACACTGATGTGTGCATTTATGAAACTGTATCTCACTATTTTGCTAGAATAACAGTTCTATTTTTGATCTGTTGAACGCCGGACCAAGCAGCTGCCTGATATACATCGTAAAACCGCCAACTAGCACAGCACACACCCTGCCAACATAACCACTTCATGTGCGCATATACCCCAAAGGAAAAGAACCCCCAAAAATGAACACCGGCTTATGATTTATTTATCTAATCCTTATTAAACCAAAATACACACTTAGACTCATGTATAAAACGCACACAAAAACTCATTAAAACACACTTACATGGCAATGACACACTAAGACAGACACTCACACAGTGGACAAGAATAAGATAAAGCCTGCCAAGTTCAGATGCTATCACCACTGCTGAGTGCTAGATTCCTCACAAACACACATGCTGCAGACAAAAGGAGCTTTATTAAAGTGCAGCAAAGGCCTGGATCTCATGGCTGCTTATCAGGATCTTGCTATAATTTACTGTATTAAGTTAAAATTGTTGGCTCAATTATTCCTTCTGTTGTAAGGCCTCATCAGGGAGTAGAGTACATTTGAACAGCGAGCAGGTTCCACCAGAAGAAGCCTTCAAGAAAACTTGCAAAGCAACACCACACCAAGGACTTCCCTGCATAATCGTCGAAGTAGAAGCTGTATTCCTGTGTGTAGTCTTGGTTGATGTATTGTATGGGGATGAAAATGGTTTTGTACATTTATTTCCAATAAAGTGGTTAGAACAGAAATGTTAGCAAAAGGGTTGGTGTTAGATGTGTAGCTGTTTTTCCATTTGTATTCTCTTTTTTTGCAGTGAATAAAGTTAATTATCTGAAAACGATATGCAATAGTTATGAGATTATATGCCGACGCATGTCTTCTCAGACTTGGTGCTGAATGTGCACATACCCGCCTGCCTCAATGCTGCAACTGCACTGGTGATTAGAAAGTGGTTGGTTTATTTGACCTGGGAAAGGAAGTGCAGTTTTGAAATTACTGAGAAGAAAGTACATCTTTGTAGCTGTGCTGAAACACACATACTGGACCATAGCAGGCTTTTCTATTCCTGGGTTCATGTTATGAAAGAGCCAGTTGAAGGTGAGCTCCCATGAAAGCAGGAAAACACACCCTCTGTACATCTGTGGGCATCGATAATACATTACCTATAACTATAATTCTAATCACAACAAATGCATTTTTCAGAGTATTATTTATGTTAACGGGATAAATATGCTAAAAGAAACGTGTGTCATGTGTTGTGAATTACAATGTGACTAGATGAGTTGCTGCAGAATACATGTGTAAATGTGCGAATCAGCTTGGAAGAAGTTATTAAATATACCAATCAGCATTATCCTTATATTAGAAAGCAGTATGGCTCAGCACCTTTGGCTGAGAGAGAGGACAGAACTTCAAGTTCTATTTTCAGAGCATGAGATAGCAAAAGCAGAAAAGTCTCTCTCCTCACAGAATCAGTTAGGCTATTGTTTCTGTATTGATTTCAGCCACAAACAGGAGTTATTTCAGAGACGCCCACATAGCTCAGATGATTATTCAAACCCTGATTATATAATGTGGGAATAGCCCTCAAACGGTATCATGCAAAATTTAATCGGAATGAGCAGAAAGGATACAGTACTGTCCCAAATAAAAACGGAGGTCATCAGATTAGGGGACTTGACAGTTATGTACATATTCAGATATTGGGTATGAATGGAGACTTAAATGTGTTATTTCAAGTCTTAATTCTGCTAGGCTTTAAGTTGAGGTTTAATAAGCTCTAAAAGTGTTCAAAGGAGACGGTTCCTCTAATGTTTCTTACTGCCACAGAGAAAATACATTAATTTCAAGCAGAGAGAAAATCGGCTGTCACAGATCATGAGCCCAAAAAGACAAACTGAAAAATGCAAACACACCCCCGCCACAGTGCTAAAGCCCTTCAGAAATTGAGGGAAAACCCTGGCATGGAGAGGTAGTGGATACTCCTACTCACACACCAATACAGAGAAGTGTTGCATTTACAATGTTATATTTTCATTTTTAAGACACAGCAAGTTAAAGATGTCTTATAACAAAGATGTGCTTTCATTCATTCCATTGTCACTGACTAAAGTCAATGTGTTATCCTTGAGATTAAACAAACATGTTTGCAAAGCCAATATATTTACAATATTAAATCCTTTACTGTTTACATCCATGTTTACTGGCCTGCATCCTTCTTCCCTGCCTTTGTTTGTGCACTGCAGTGTTTCTTGGCCTGTTACCACCATCTGTATGTAGGTCAGTGAAGCGGTGTGAGACCACTGGCAGGATGCATGTCCTTGTCTGCAAGCGCCAGACAAAGAAAATGGGCATCCCTTTGCAAATAAAACAGCTCCATAATGCCATTAGAGGTTAAAAAAAATAAATAAATAAATAATCCCCACAATTTCCTTTATTATTCACAGTCACTATATGTAAACAAAAAATCTACATAATAGTATTACATATCATGTTTTCAGGTTTGTCTGATCGTATAAAGATTTTAATGGAAAAAATTCATGATATGAGTCTGGTGATTTAAACCTGGTCAGCTCAGTTTATAGGTATGCGGATGTTGCTAAAGTCAGGGACTCTAAAATCTCACATGACAACCACAAAACTGTACAATTTCAATGCATAAGTATAACAAACAAAATTGAATGCTAAACTTTATGCTTTCAACCTTGCTGGCATTTTAAGTCAGAATTTTACACTCTGCTCCAGGGTGTGGCTTCCGCTTCATTAAGTAAAATACTTGCACCAGTAATATGAGCCAATAAATCAACTTTATATTTGCTCATATATTCCTGCAGTGCAGCAAGAATATCTATCAACATTAGTGCTACAGCAAAATGTTGTGCAATCCCCATTAAAATGAACACAGCTGCTGTGGGCTTGGAGAGTGCATGGCTTTTGAAATCAATATACTCTTATAGGTATGAGTGAGTGAGAGCAGAAGGGATAGTAAGAGATGGCAGGTTTGGAAAGTTTGAAGGGATTGCAGAGCAGATGGTAAGGATTTGATTAGCCAAAAGGTTTTGTTTTTGTAGAGTGAGCCAGAAGTCAGTTTAAGCTTAGGGCTAACTACTGAGAGAACAAAGTAACAAAAAAAAAAAAAAAAAAAAAGAGTCTGAAGAAAAGTATGGTAAACAGTTTTTTACTCCCTCCAAGGACTCATTACATTGTCTGCTGATTAAAAACGAGATATAGATCTGGACCAGAGCCATCGATTGCATCTCAGAGCATCCGCACCTTCGAAGTCGAGTCCATTTGGTTTCAAATCTTTGGACAGTAACTCAGTTTAAAAACTCTCAAGCAAGCATAAGTTATGGCAACTGGACTAACCTCGTGTGAGTCGAAAACGTTTCACCTCTCATCCAAGAGGCTTCTTCAGTTCTGAAAGCCTGGTGGGGAGTACCAGATATTTATCCACCAGGAGGGTGGTGGCAAAAACAAGTGGACAAAGACCCGAAACCCGAAACCCGAAACGTTTTCGACTCACACGAGGTTAGTCCAGTTGCCATAACTTATGCTTGCTTGAGACTTATCATGACCTGGATGACTGAGAACATCCACAGATTCAGTTTAAAAACATTCATGCAAATACTTGTTCATGTACAGACAGACTGGGAGTGATGGGGGTACTGCATGTACTTGTGTTGTTGTATGGTATGATGAAAACGAGTGTTCACAGGGAGGAAGCCAGTCTTTGATCATGCATACGCAGACACTGGGTAAGGAGAGAAGATGGACTGAGTAAAGGGATGGAGAGAGGGATAACAAAGCTAAAGAAGTGGGGGCCAAAGTAAGCAAGACCACTGGTGCACCGTATGATCTAACCAGCAACCATAGTGTGTATGTGCGCTCTCTGTCCCGCTTTCTCTGTTATGTGTGTCCAGTACACAGTAGTGAAAAACATGTTTGGATTTGAGTGTTATGCTCTTTGTGAGCATGTTGAGATAAGCACACACACATTCAGCCTGTTCCACAAACACACACAGAGAAGAGAAAAAAAAAAAGCCCTGCTCCACAAATAAAATCCACTGTAACGGACGCTGTGTGTGGAATGATCTCTCAGCTTCAAATCCTGGCACGGTTCTTCAAAAGAAAAACTGTTTTTCACACTATTCATGGCCTACAACCAAACTGCTCTGTGTTGCCCACAACTTTTTAAGTTAACTAAGGTCACACGTTTTCTGCCACAGTGTTGCTACCAGTGTCTGACTGACAGTGCTGACACGCTGGTATTTTTGGAAGAAAAGTAAAGTAATAAGGTAAAAAGCACAAGTCTGGTTTATTTTTGTCAGTGGGTGACAGCACTGGAAGAAGTGGGAGTGGATCCTATAGGAAGACAGAAAAATATCTGATCATTTTGTTTTCGTCACACAAACATAATAGCGTGTTTGACAAATTTTGCAAATTAAATACCATCAGATCTTTTCTAATACAACTACTTCACAATAAAAGACATTAAGGTACAGCAATCCTCTTCTGCTGGAAAGCTGATGGTCCAACATCTCATACATCCTCTTCCAGTCGTGACATGTCTAATGTCTATTAACTCAATTAGGTCTCTCACACACCAGAAGTCAAACTTCTTGACATTCTCACATCTCAGTGCTCCCTTTCTTTCTCACATCCGCCGTCTAACTAAATCCCTTACATTGTCTGCAACATGGTCTTCTCTCACGCCCAATTTCTCTGTAAAGCTTAGTGAGGCCTTTGTTGGCCTGGCACTGCTGTAAGAGCAGGAGATAAAATTTACCGTAGCTACAAGAGAATCAAGATCACAAAAGAACTATTATTCTGCGTACAGTTTTTGCCCTTTCTCACTGCATTGCCCATCTTTTTCATCTTTTATTTAATTTTACAAAGAAAGAAATGGAATTGACAAATCTCTGGCAAAAATAAAGTTGTAGCTGTGCAATTTCTGCTGGATCAAGCCAAAATGTTGGTACTATTTACTATTCATGGATGGCAGTCTTCAGTCCTTACATTCTGTAGTTGGCTGTCATCGTTGCTGACAGTCCTTTCTCTGCCTTCATGGAATTCAAACTGGTGGCTTGCTAAATTCTTTCCAAGATGTATGAATGGGATGATTTAGTTTCTTTTTTCTGCAAACAGCTCACTGGCTTCCTACCTAATTACTGTTCACAACAGGCACTGGGTTGGGGGTGAGTTGATGCCTTAATTGAAGGAGTTTAGGTATCTCAGGATCTTGTTTACAAGTAATGGGGAAATGGAGCGTGACATGGACAGATGGATTGGCACAGCATCAGCAGGAATGCAGGTCTTGTACTGGACTATTGTGATGAAGAAAGAGCTGAGCCAAAAAGCAAAGGTCTTGATTTATCAGTTGTTCTATGTTCCAACCCTACCCTAAAGTCATAAGCTCAAGATGACCTTGCAGATACATGAGTTTCCTCTGTAGGGCAGCTGGACTCAGCCATAGAGTACGTGTCCATAGCAGCATTTTTATATGTCAGTCAATGTGCCATTTGCCAACATTGCACGCTTGATAGGCAGGTCACTAGTGGGCCACTAGGTGGTGTGATGACAGGCGCTTACCTTCACCAGAAACCAGTCCTGCAGAGGCATTGGACGAACATTGTGGCTCGTCAGCAAACTTTGTTTTCTATTACAAAAATGGTTCAAGCAACAAATATTTCTGAAAACATTTGAGGCAAGCAGTTGTTGAATTTGTACGCATTTTAGTTTAACACCAGCTAGTTTAAAAGTTTTACGAACGTTTCGCAAGGTGTCTGACCTCCCTTCAACACTTCTCATTTGCATAAAGTGGACAAAACCTCAATTTTATGCAAATGAGGTGTGGGTAACAAGTTCCCAACATGATGCGCCATTGATCAAAATGTGACGCTACCAGAATGCAATGCAGGGCATTTCACATTAACAATGAATGAAAAGAGTAAAAGTAAAGGATCCTGGATCCTGTGGACACATACCATTAGAGAGAGTGAGGAAGGTTGGAGTCAAGTCACTGCTTCTAAGCGATGAGAAGGAGCAAGCTGAGGTGGTTTGGGCATCTCTTTTAGATACCTCCTGGGTGCCTTTCAATGGAGGTTTTCCAAGAACTGGGAGGAAACCCTTGGGTAGACCCTGACTTTGATGTAGGGACTGCATATCTCATCTGTCAAGGTAACTCCTTTGGCTTCCCCTGGAGGAGCTAGAAAACATTGCTGGAGAAGGAACATCTGGAAAACCCAGCTTAGCCTGCTCAATCCGACCTCAGATATATTGAAGAAAAGGACAGCTGGATTGGTGCAGCACCAGCAGTAATATAGGCCTTGTACTAGACTATTAAGGTAAATCTATTGATTAATGTCCTAACCCTCACCAATGGTCATAACCTCTGGATAGTCACTAAAGGAATGGGCTTGAGGATACATGCGGCCTAAATAAGTTTCCTGCCTAGAATGGCTGAACTCACCCTTTGAGATATCATGAGGAGCTCAGACATCTGGACGGAGATTGGAGTAAAGTTGCTGCTTCTAAATGTCAAAAAGGAGCAAGTTGAGGTGGTTTGCACATCTCATTAAGATGCCTCCTGGGTGCCTTTCTATGGAGGTTGTCCAGGAACTGGTAGGAGACCCAGAATTCGCTGGAGAGACTACACATCTCACCTGGCCTTGGAACTCCTTTGGATTTGCCTGGGGGAACTAGAAAGCATTGATGGAGAGAGAGATGTCTGGAATATTTGGCTTAGCCTGCTTTCACCGCGATTTGACCTGAGATAAGTGAAAAAATATGGACAAATGGATGGAATGAGCACTATGAGAGCTGCTCCTGGATACTATGGTGTAGGCTAATATTATTCGGTCTGTAACAATTTGGGGGAGTTTACATTCTCAGTCTGATTTGTTAATAGGATAGTTTCACATTTGCCAGATTCCTGGTTGTCATCCTAAAAGCTAAATTTAAATGCAGAAAGGACAGTCTGGAAGATATAGTCAATAAGGTATGATTCTAACCCCTGTCTTGCTACTCCAAGTATGTTAGCTAAGCACTTAAGCAGAGTCGCAAGAGGAAAGAACTTGATCCGTCATTGTATCTACAGGGATCATCAACTGATAAGGATGCTGGCTTTTGGCCTGGGATATATTTAACCGCAAATTTTTAGGACAATATCATCTTTTACAGCTGGATTTTGAAGTGAGTCAGCTGGAAGCATTAAATAGCTAGCTGGAAACGACAATTTTCAACTAATTTAATTAGCTGGCTACATTTGATAAAACCACGCTATGGACAGCTGTCATGTAGGTGATCTTCTCTGCCATGAAATGAGAAGCCTGCTTTGTCAAAACAGCAGTCCATTGTTACAAAAAAGGATGCCGTGCAATAAATTTGTCACCACTATTCAGATTGTGAACTGCAAACACGCAATGCAGAAAAATAATGAATCTAAGTAAAAGTCTCTCCACTGCATTTTTATTTATTGTTTGTCAGTCTCTTGTGAACCACTTGTTGCTGTTGGCAACTTAACGTCTTGCCAACTAAACTATGTCCAACTTCTTGCGAATTTCCGAGATTGTCGAGTTAAAAGATTTATGAAACAGGACCATGACATTTAAGTGTTTCAAACCTTCAATTTCCTACATGTTCTGCAGAAATTCAGCGGTATCCTGTACATTTTGTGCCAGTGGAATAAACAAAATCACCTAAACTGAAGGACAAGATACAGTATCATACGGTTAAGATATGCATGTTCCTAAATGAGTGCATCACATTTAATCAGTGATTCCAGCCCTGTTCCCACGTCTGTAGTTTCCCAGCAGTGTGGGAAAACAGACAAAGTGACACAGAGCTCATCAGAACTCTGACCTCTGAGCATGTGAGTGTGTTTGTGTCTTCGATTGTTGAAACACTCTCCTTAATGTTTATTATTGGTGCCCGCCAGTTAACACCTTCCCACTGATGTTTATTATTGGATGCAGACGGATTGGCAGCTTAACAATAGAGAGGGCAAGAAAGCAAGTTTCCAATAAATGTGTAGCTTCCACCTTTCCCATTACAACCACAGAGCTGAACATGAACACACAGATGTGCGCATGCAGCGAAAGAAGTGGGAGGTTTTGGTCATCATTAAGGCATCTTGTGTTGGATCCTTCCTTCCAGAGATCAATGCCCTGGCCCTGGTTTAATAGAAACAAGTTGCTGTACCCACCCCTCTTCTCATTACCCTCCATCTGTTTTCATGGTTGTCAAGTTTATGTTCTCTAGCTTAGACATTAGGAAATGATTTCCGAGGAGAGAAGAAAAAAAAGGGGCAGGATATTGCTTGTATTGATGTTCAATACTGATCAATAAACAACTTTCCTTCTGTGACACTGCAAATGTAATTCTCAAAAGATTTAGGGTGAAGTCACATCGTCTTCACCTCATCAATTCATCTGCAATCACATCCCAAAGTCATAAAGGACAGACATCATATTTAATATGGTTTCTGAACACACACACACACAGACAGACAGACACACACAGACGAAGCATGGGGCAGTTCCCTTTTAAGTGCAGATTTATGTGGTTTTATTTTGGTCAGATCCCTTAGTCCTCTTGCTGCCACGGCAACGGGCTTTGGAAACAATGATTCAGGATGATCCAGCTGATCACACAGACAGCAGCCAAGCCTCTCCGTACGCATGCACTGAAATACACAGTGAAAAGTCACTGCATTTGCACACAAACAGAGGTGTTTTTTTTGCCATGCAAAGAAAAATTAACAACAATAGTTAAAGGTAGTAGTGAGAAGCACCTATAGCCAACTGTAATGACTCTGCAGCTATTATTGATTAGAATTAGGGGGAAAGGCAAAATTCTAATACCAAAACCTGATGAAAGAGGCTGAAATTCATGGCACTGTTGAATTTTGACACTCAGTTAAGTATGTAGCTCCATTTATTGCATGCCCAGTGTATCCTAGGGCACAAACAGGTTGCAGTCATGACCAACCTAACTGTGTACAGTCTTTTCATCTTATATTTCCTCACTCCTGCTCACTTTCTTAATTTTTAAGCCATTACTTTGTCTTAATGTGTTCACTCTTTCTCTTCATGTCTCTCCTGCGGTACATTAAGTGCACATTGCACCCAATTTTCCCATTTGGGATATTAAAATCTTAGACTGAAGTGAAACCATAGCTCCATAATCTGCACATCATAACTCGTGCAGGTAAATATTTATACTCATTAAATGGGTAGTAGGGCTTCTGACTTCACAGGAACTGAAGTCTCGTGGGAAAACTGGCTTCTCACCGTGACAGGTGCATCCCAGATGTGAAGAGCTGTAATGCTACAAGAAGGCTGGGAGGGAAAAAAAAGAACAGGGAAGACACAGAGAGCATTAGAGAAGACAATAAAGCAGAGTATGGGGGATTTAGTGAGATAAAAACAAAAAGAGGGAAAGGATTATGAGCATCATGTATGGCTGCTGAAAAGAAAACTGAAACCAAAAGGCAGAGTAGAAAAGATGAGGCACAGAGGTGAGTTTAGGGGCAGAGCAACTGATTTGTGGAAAATATATAGTAAACTAGATGTTTTATTATCAAATGTATTGGAGATTAAACTGGAGCTATATTGTATTTTGGCATTATGTGACCTTTATGTATCTTAAAGAGGATAAACTGGCATCTAGAGATTAAGATTGTGAAGCAGGATTGTGATTTGTCAATAAAATGCTCTTTTGTTAGTAGTTGCTGCTACTGTTTCTGCGACCCAGAATTCCCCCTAATTTTTGAAATAAAAGCAGATAGGTGTTTGTTTTGTTTGTCTGTGTGCTGCACATGGTGGTCCTAGCCCATTTCGACACTGTGGCACCACCTGGTGTATGAAAACAAGACTGCATGCCCACCACTCAGTAATACACAACTGATTTTGAAGTCCCAGCTACTCTGCTGGCACAAATATCCTAATTGTTGCAAAAGACGACCTTTACATGTACCGTCAAAGTACCTTCAATCCCCCAAATTCATGGAGATGAATCGCCATGGCAACACCATTAACAACTTGGCTTGCGGACCGTGAGAAAAACATTCCAGCATTACAGGTGTAGAAGTGGATGCGTCTGTCTCTTAGCTGAAGCTGAACAATACACAACATAAAACATCAAATGAACAACCTGCATGCACACAAACGCAACAGCCGAAACACAGTTAGCGAGAGTTATTTGTTTTGATTGTTTTTACTGGCTGGGAAAAGCATAGTTTTGGCTGCAGGCACCATCCTTTCCCTGGCAGAGTGGAAGCTAGTGCCCACGGCTATCTGCTGCTGTGGGAGGATGTGCTGAGGAGCCCAGCTGAGGATGGGAGTCTTAGTTGATGGTTTTGAGTAAAGAAACTGAGCCCTGTGGTTCTGAAACCGTCTACTTGCTGAACATTTCCCCCTGAAAACACTAAAAGATAAGCGGTTTCTCACATCTCTCAAACCCGCTCTGCAAGTTGTGGTGTCTGCTGCTGGACTAAAATCCTCCACTGGGAAAAGTAAAGGGGGAATGGTGTTTTAAAAGCCCTGCATTGGATCACAACCCTCACAGTTGGGTTATGAAGTCTGAACTAAGCTGTCTGGATGCCTTTCTAGTTACTTTAAAAATAAGAGCAGCAATAAAACTGAATTGTACTTGAACTTTGTAATTATTCCATGGTTCACATGTGCACTAAACCATTTGGAGATCTGTGCAGACCATGGATAATCTACAGTCCATTACCCCAGTAGGTAGTCATAGGGCTGTCCTGTGCACAAGCATGAACGCAACCTGCTGCTGGCTGGCTAGAAAAAAGATGTGTGAACTGGTCCAGGCCAGTTTGTTTTATTGGCCACAAACAATTGCATTTTTTAGTATACACAGAATACACAGCTCACAAACCATGAAGAATGAAGTGTATTGGATTAGAATGGCTTAATCTACCTTTAAGTGTAGGCCTGAGCTAAAATGTACGGCTGAGTTTTACATTTCTATTTTCAACTACAGCATTTTCTTTGGATACATTTCTGTTACATATGGTCTTGGTTGTGGACATCCCACTCGTAACTCCTACCTCCCGCTCACGAACACACAAATAGGGACGTCAGTGGTGATTATAGCATTGACTCGAAAACAGCTTGTTCTGCTTTACCATGATGTCACTTGCAACGGTCTCCTCTTCCCGCTCTTTTGGGGTCAGTGAAGCCCACGTATTCACACACACCGACTCTCTGGGAGTCGCCGTCAGGTTTATCCGCTCCCTACGGTGGCCCGGCCTCTCCCACAACCCCCTGGGGCTGTAACCTGTGATCCAGGAGCACTGTACTCTGGGTAACACTGTTTTCATAACCGCTCCCAGTCCTCAGTCCACAAACATGCAGAACCACAGAACATATGTGGCGCATTACACACTCACTCAGTCATGGACACAAACACACCATAGTGTAACTCAAACTTAACCATTTTGCTCAGTTGTAAACTAGGTACACACACTTACACACAAACCACGTCATGCTCATATTAATTCTGGGAAACCTAAATTAATCTAGGCAGACATTTAACACACACACCACAGTGCGCCGCATAATACAAAGATGTGTGTCTCTGTCGGTTCAACAACAGTGCAATCCACAGCTGCTGATTATTTAGAGTGGCTGACTACAGTGTTAGTCAATATTATAGTCACTTCCATGAAGAGCGATAGGACCTTTGCATCAGCAGCATCCCCATTTTCTCATGGCGTTTTCCTCAGAGCCGAGACAAAACACGAGTGAGCTGTTTCGCAAACAGCCCCCAGAAAATGGGTACTTCATCATAAAAAAAAAAAAAACAACCACAAAGTGGATCTCTCTGCACGTCCTTGAGATTGCTTTCAGGGCACTGCGAATAGTTAATGTTTGCACATTCACACATGCAAGCTGGAAGAGTGGGGTTTTTTTAAGGACACTGAATTATTTTGAGATCAAACAAACATGAAATAATCTTAAGCTCCATTTCATCTCTCCACATTAGCGCTGGAGGGCAGGGGCCATTACCTTTGCGAAGCTGCCAGTAAATCCGATATTAACTGTTTTTCTTTACTCTTTCTAGTTTATCTTTAGACACTAAAACGAACACCCACCTCCACATTTTTTAAACCAAACCTGAGACTCTGAGATCACATGACAATCACTCAAACCGCTTGACAGCTAGACATTCACTTTAGCACCACAGGAAATAAACACACAAAGAGTGTTAGTTTCTTCTTATGTAATGTGTTCAGTGAGCAACTGTCTGGTGGGTCTAGCTACATCCTGGAAATTGATAAGAGTGGGAGGAGAGCAGACGGACACCTGTTTGTCAGCATGATAGCATCGCTTCAGCATTCCAACACAACTCCCAGAATGTCCCTTCAACCCCAGCTGCTTCGGTACATCATGTCATGATGAGTAATAACACAAACAGTGGAAAAATCCTGACACTTTTTGCTTACCATCAGCATTGTTTCATTGTGACTCAGGCTTTGACTATCCTGCTAATCCTGATAACATGAAAACAGGATCTGAAATTTTTCTTGAAGGACAGTTTATGTGCCCCAGTTTGCAGTTTGTGCAGTAAAACTACAAGACACACAGCATGTTGTTTAGCCAAAATATGTCAAATCCTTCAGTCTCTGCATAATAATGGACAGCACAGGTGGAGCAGACCAGGCCCAGTCTTGAAGGAGAGGCAAAAATGTGCTTAAGATACACATTTAAAACCCCGTTTCTTGTCAGTACACAACATATCACCAACAGAACAAATAAAGAGTTTTAAATATCGTAATCACGAGTGACAGCTGTTATTTGTAGCTACGGATAGTTTGTATATAACCCCACCCACACTGCCTTGGAGCAAGACAGCCAGATTGAAAAAGAAACAAAACAATTACTTAGAAAGTGACTAACTGTTCATGACTGCAATGCACTGTATGAGAAAAATAAAGAAAACAGCTGCTGATGACAATATCCACTGAAAATAGTCACATAGTCATAGACACAACTTAATATCTTGATGTTAAAACTATTGTTAAACTATTTTTCTAACTGATATTGGCTCATATTTCTGTCTTTTACATCCTTCACACCACTTACATTGAATAAAAAGACCCCTGAATGTACAAAACTATTACAAAGCCACATGAAGACTTGTAGAATCTTCCAAAGAACATTTTTGATAATAACATGGTTCAAAGACTGATCCAGAAATACTGGCTTTCTGGTAATGAAGTAAAATGAAAATAAAGTGATGTTAAATAAATGTGAAATAAAGTGGAAACAGTAGTGGTTTTACTGCTCGGCCATGAGAAGCTCCCCTCATCTGGTTTGAATAACGACCCACCCGACCCACCAGCTCTTCTTTACCGTCCTGCTGGAGTCAACCTCCAGATGTTGGACACATCCTTTCAACATTCCAACTACTGGTCTACTAACTGCCCTTACAAATATATACACATACATCAGAGGTCGCGCACACACAGGGAAGTTCAAAGCTGTGCCAGAGGGGAGCAGGTGGCCAGAAAAAACACACTGCAGTTTACCAGAGTTCTGTTGGAGGATAAAGACTGAATGTTCACACTCCATTCATCTGAAAAGATTAGCCAGGGTACTTCCCATATTTGCAAATAACTTCTTGTGTCATAAAGTTCCATACAAACAGTCATATTACCATTATGTATATTTGCTTCTTAATGTTCAAGTTATTTATAATCTGTGCTGACGAGAAGTCCTCATTCTTTTCAACTCACATTTAACTAAACAGTGAGTGTAAGTAACATAATTTTCCATAATTCTCAGACATTATTTTAAGCTTGAAATTGTAGGATACATATTTAAAATATATATAATTGTAAGTTTTTTGTCCAGTGTTGTTACAGTTCAAGCATAAGGAGAACTGGTGCAATAGAACAATTTATGTTTTGTCTTGCTGGTGTGTAAGCAGTACTGACTAGATGGCTACATAGATACTTTATTCATCCCCTTGGGGAAATTCATGTTACCCAGTAGCTCACGCATGTTACATTTAAGGAAAGTAAGGAAACTAATGCGCAAAACAACATGTAATTAACATGCAAATTGTGCTGGTTGAAGAAATAAGGTACAAAATTACTGGTATTTAGAGTAAGAAAAAGAATATTTTAAAGTCTAAGTACAGTAAAAAAAAAAAAAGAAATAACAATGAGCATAAAGGGTGGGTGCTTGGATCCTGGTGGATTATAGGTTTCTGTGTACATTGAATGTACAGTCATTAAAGAGGCAATGTAACGCTCATTTTAGGTTCATAAATTTATTTCGGGGGTCTACTAGAACAGGTTGACATGATTTAATGTTAAAAAAAAACATTATTTTTTTTAATCATAGTTTACATTATTGTAGGATTTCGTCTCACCTTCTGTCTAAAACCTTCCATTTTAGCTCCTCGCCTTTAATGCCAACCTCCCGAAGAGACCAGTCTGACCAATCGGAGCCTTGGTCAGACTGGCCCAACCAAAACAATGCAATGCAATGCTACTGTAACTCCAGATTCTATGAGTGCAGTAGAATTTAAAAACTGTCTGATTCTAAACCCCAAAGTTCAAGATATTGCATGTTTGAACCAGAACTGGACACAGAACAAGGACAGACTTCTGCACAAGTTGTCACGTTACATTTCACAATGTTTTCATACAAAGGCTTTCTTCAGCATTTCAGTTTTCACGTGGTCTGTTGCCATACAGCCAGAACTAACAGTAATATCAGCCACATCAGATGACCCGGTCATCAAAGATAAAATGATTGCACTTGGTCTTCAGTTCCTCAGATGCTGGGAGCGCATGATTATTCGTGTGTTCACTCTTGCAGCCAACAACAGATCATTTGGTGTGTTTTACTAGGGGCTGAGACATTTTAGAGTAACGAGAATGCATCTCTAGTAAGGAAATAATGGCAAACTGTGAGGCAGCTGCTCATTCTTTGATTGAGGGTGTTCAAAATTGGGCAGGCATTATGCAAATGTGTTCCACAAAAAGCTTGGACTGCAAACAAGACATTTCAAGCAGTTCTGGAGCAGCATCGTCAATGGGACAGAACAATTTCCATTGACTTAGAGGTCTTGTAACTTTTAAATGCATAAAAATCCCGTATCACATACTGAAGGAAAGAGGGAAATCCAAAAAGCATATGTTTTCAGCTCTTTAAAAATCATTCCACAGAATAGGAGTAACACAAAAAAAGCAGCCTTTTGTTGTTTTGAATTATGAAACGAGGAAAACCAGTCCAGACTAGATATTTCCCCTATGAAGTCATTGACCATTTCTGCCATGTAAATTCTTCTTCTTCAAAGACAGTATGACTGTACAGAAGGTGGCTAAAATAGAAAGTACATGTTGTGAGCCCCGTTCTCAAATGAACACATCTATTACCATAACTATTTCAGAAAGCAGAACACTCCCCTATCCTTCTGGTCTTAATCACAGCCTCCTACAAATGTACAAAAGACTCACACAGAGACAGCAACGCACAATGTCCAAGATTCCCCCAGGAAACTTTCTGAGACCTAAACCGAAGAGATGGATTCCCTAAATGAAAGTTAAGATGATGTCTCCCGTCTCTCATAGTTGCTCCAGACATCATACACGATTTTTACCAGATTTAAAGTGAATTCATCCCCTCCAAACCCACAGATGTTAACCTGATAGTGGCACAAGAGGAGAAATTGCCAAAGTCAATTTGATGCATCCTCTGGGGACCATTAATGCCTCCACAAAACATTACAATAATCCATCCAACAGCTGTTGAGAAATTGCTGTCTGGACCAAGCAGATAGAGCCATCCCTACAGGCACACTGTTGATGCCACAATAAAAGAAAGAAAAACTTAAACATGTATGAACCAAGAGATATATGGTTGCTTCTCTACATCTATATCCATCAAACGGATGGCTTAATATTTGTCTTCGGCACAAACTCCACGCGTACAACACTGCACACATACAGAAACCTTCCCTGCTGCTGCTTTCTCAGTGGGATTGAACACATGAAAGGAGGCCAAAACACCTCCTTCTGTCCTCCATCAGTCCTCCAAATCCTAAGTGGTCTTTCGCTCCACTCTTTTTTTGTTTCAAAATCTGGATTCTATAACTTACCTTATCTTCAAAAACACCCGAGCACCCCCAATGCAGACACAGACATACGAGTCACACATGCAAGGCTATATTCAGACACACACCTTGAGTAACCACACAGCTTCATGCACACACATGTTCATTCAGATCATCTCGTGCAAACATGTGGTACACAAATCAAAGCAGAGCTGAATGTAGAAAATGCTACAGTCTCTTGAGTTAAATGTAAAGAAGCCACTAAAAGAGAAAATTGATAGTAGTTTCAAAACACGTTTTCTAAAGAAATCATTTCAACCTGTACAAATTGTTGACGTATTGTAGTTGGCAAGTCCTGATTGCTATTTTAAGATATTTCTGTGATGGAGAGCAGCATTTGATTTCACAGTAAAAACTCTCCAGTGTTTAATATAAATGTTCACAGGGTTTTTAGTGTTTTGACAGTCAGAGTTATGAGAGTTTGTAGATTATTTAAAGGTTCCTTAAAACAAATATAGTCTGATTATATTTGGTTTCACACCTGCCTGCCATGTACAATATTCCTATAAGGATTTATTAATATTTAATAGGGTTTACGGTGATCCTTTAACAAATAAAGTACCAGTACACTGTAAAATAGACTGTGTTGTTTCAAGTTAGAATCACAAGTGAAAAGTATGTATTAAAGTCCCTCCCTGGTCATCGATTTAACCCCTTAAAACCCATCTCTGTGAATCCCAATGACATATTTAGAAGATAAATTATAGAAGAAAATAGTCCCAGTATGCATGAAAATGACTAAGATATCACAGTATCTTAACTGGTCCTTGTAAAACACTGTAAAACTACTCTGTGCTACACAATGGCAAATTGTATTGTTAATTATTGTAATTAACATCCATGGTGTTGACTGCTTATGTTGCTCATGATGTGTCTTCCAGTATATTACAAAGACGCCACATGGACCAGTCAACAAGGTAAAATAAAACAAAACAAAACAACAACAACTTGATTTTTACTGGAGGGAGCCTTTAAAATGTCAGATTTATTCAAAAATGGCATTTTCCCCTCTAAGACACTAAGAAATGTTCAAAAATTATCACCTATTATGTAAACCAGTTGGTGATTTATATTTGGTAATTCATTAAACTGCTTGGACAGTTAATGAACTTTTAAAGATCAGCAAAATTGAAATCGTCTGTTGTGTAAAGCTGCATCTCGTCTTTTTGAGACTGAAATGTGTTCATTAACTGTTGCTAACTGTGTTGGTAATTCTTTGACTTTAAAGCATCTATCCTGTTGATGACGGTAATTTTTTTATTCTAAAGAGGTAGTTGTTCCTTTAACGCGAAGAACTCTAAGCTGTGGCTGGTTCTGTTAAATGTATTTTCTTCCAGTCAGTACAAAGTCAATATGTGCAATTGCTGCAGGCAATTGTTTAAATTATAAGGCCGCAAGGACTGAATTCAATATTAATCATCATCACAGTTAGCACTGTTTTCATTATTGTGTAAAGAAATTACCTTGAGTTGTCATTACATGTACTAAAGACACACTTAGTTTAAATGATGTATGTTTTCTTCAAACAAAGGTTTAAAATGAGAGGTTAATTGAAAGAATTAAAGGAAATCTCAGCAAAACATTCAATAAATTCTTAAAGTTTTGAAGTGGAAAGCAAAAAATTTCAATTGAAGTCATTTGAAATGAACTTAAACAGTTATGTTAATCTAGTTAAGACAGATTAGTTGATTTCAATCATCTCTTTAATGGTGCAAAAATGCATTTATGTGTGGGCCTGGTAGGAAACAGCTCAGAGAAACTGAAGGTAGCTTTATATTTCCTCAACTCTTTGACACACACACACTCAAGCACACACAGGCACAGTTAATCCCATACAGTTTCAATAAAAGTGCATGGTTCATGCTAATGCTTTGATCTCTTCACTCTCTCCATCTCAAGCTGTTTCGAGAAATAGGTCCCGCCGTTACATAAAGGCCCTTTCTACGCTTGACCCTACCTCACTGTTGTATGGAGCCTTAGAGCAGTGTTTTCCCTGACTTTACAGGACGAGCCGTCTCCCCCCGAGACCCTATGAAATCTCTAATCATTTCAAAACCAGTTCATCTCCTCCAAAAATCAACCAGGAATCCAGTAGCTTTGGTGTCTAGATAAACAGGTTTGGAGCTCTGTGGAATGGGCCATAAAACCTCGACCAATCCCCTCCACAATCCCCCACTTCATTCTCCACGTGAGCCTTGAAAGTGTTCAGCATATCCCAGTAAAACATTCTTGGAGCAAAGACGCACCGTAATGGCCATGGAGTCTTAACAGGTTGTGGAATCTGTAAGGACAGCGAGGGGATTCCATGTGCCTTGTTCGCTGAGAGTTTGTATATTTAAGAGAGTAACCTGCAGACTGATGTGGGTGGATTGTAACTACATCATTTCTCAGAGACAGGACTGAGACAGAATGGGTTGGCCTTGGTTTAAAAGGTGCAATTTGATTATGGACAGGATTAATCAAGAAGAAAAGTCTCTTGGGTGCTTCATTTCTGGCAAAAAAAAACTACAAATATGGCCAAATCTCTGGGTGCTAATGTGAGAAAATCTCACATGCTGTGTGTTTACCTTTACAGCCCACATAATACTATATGCAGAGGATGAATTGGGTTTACTAATGCCATAACATGTGCATCACTTTCTAAAATACTTTTACTACCACTGACGCTTAGTCTCACTGGCACTGGACCGGCATAAAATACAATGTGATGACTCAACATTGTACCTTTTTTTGATCTAGTGTAAAGAAAAAGGTACAATGTTGAATCCCGGTGTCTTTTCATACAGTAAAAAGCAAGCTGTTTGCAAACTTAGATATCCATCATCCAAGATAAATGGATTGATTAAGAATGAACTGACAATTTCACCTATGAAAAGTGATATTTTACTGCCACCTACTGGGAATTTGAGGTAAAGCCCCTTTTAGAAAACTGCCTTTTGATTACTCAAATATTAGTTCTTTGTTTCTTTTAGTCTTTTGCAATGTGTCTTTCTCTACATGAACAGATAAGTCATTTATGTGGAGAAAATCCATTAGATGGGGAATTATCTATAATAAATGCATCATTTTTGTTACCTTCTGTAACCTCCTTGGGGTAAGCTGTCAGATGGTGCTTCAGTTTGGCCTCATGGCTTTGTTTGCTAGCAACTGAAGACAAACACATGATCTCAATAAAGCCAGACTCAGTATAGCTTCTCAATGTGGCTGATTCCATTGTTTAACTTACATAATTAAGTTACTAGTGGCTCATAGTTCTGTTTATACTGTTGTTCATGTGGTTTCACCAGCAGGGTTTTTGCACCGCAGCCATTTTGACCTGGAATAGGAAGTAAGCGCAGGTGTTACTGATGACATCCGTGAAGCTCCCGTTCTGATTGGGTACAGAGCCTTCATTGATGCGATTAGTAACACCTACTATTTCAGGTCAAAATGGCTGCTGTAAATTAATGACCTTAATCCTCCTACAAAATAAAACCCAGAGAAAGAACTCATACTACTTGCTCTATATAGCTCATAGAGCCAGAGACCTTCATGTACAATAATATTGTAGCCTCTGTGTTGCTTATTGAGTTGTGCGTTATTTTTTATCTTTGCACAATTGAGTTTGTCATAAAATTAGTTCATTATCAATTTGATTTTGTTATTTTATGTGAATATTTATGTGTGCAACATTTAAGTACCTTACTTATAACCCTCTAGGCTGAGAGTAATTTTGTTTCCTACCTGGTGGGACAGATTTGTGTGAAACACTGGGGGAAGAACATGCTGTACAGGTTAATATAGCAAACCAAAGAGTGTGAAGATCTTATCCACCAAGAAATCCAGATTATTGTATGATTTTTGTTTCTTAAAAGATCATCCAAGTGCCTACAGTGTCTGCCACTTACTCTCCCTAATGTCAAGTTTGATAAGATTAGATCAACTTTATTGATCCCTCACCAGGGAAATTCACAGTTTGTGATGTAAAACTTATTGGAACATACGATTAAAAATACCATATGGTATTTAAATTCACATCTCTTAAGCTTTTCCTCTAAGTAAGAACAGGTGGGACAACACAGACGCATTTAAGTGAACACTGAAGACATCTCAACATGTGAATCTCAAATGAACTCTTTGGCACTAATGAATCCTCACATGCAGATGGGGCCAAAATTATATATACCCTTGCATAAGCAAAACCAACAACAACAATAAAGAAAACCTCAAAACAAAACAAAAAAAATAAAAATCAATTCTCTCTTAACTAATGATACTAATTGGCATCCACTCATCTATTTTTGACATTGACCAAAACTATTGGGATCCGTAACCAAGTATTTTGTAGTGCTCATTTTTTAAAAATGAAATTACTTTAATCAAGGTCTTAATTTAGCTCTTAATGAGATGACTACGCTTCCCCCTTTGGCTCCCTCCTCTTCTGCAAACTGATTTAGCTCTCTCAGGTTTACTAGATGCTTTCTGCCTCTGCAAATTTCCACTTTTTTTCCTTCATTTGGACTCAAAGCAGGCCACTTCAGTGTTCCAGTGTTTTCTTTTTGTGCATTCTTGGGTGTGCTTAGATGCATTTTTAGAGTAATTATGCTGTTAGATGAGCCATGACCTGTGACTGAGGGAGCTTTGGCACACTGAGCAGTATGATTTGCTCCAAAAAACACTTTTATTTTCCTGTGTTTCTTTTTTCTGCTCACAAAAAAAAGAAAAAAAAAACTCCCTGTTTGTCCTAAAGGACATTCTCTCCAAAGCACTGTCGTGTCAACATTAACAAACTCAAGTCTGGCATTTTCATGTTTTCTCGTTCAAAAGTGAGGACTTCTTGGGTGTTTGTTTATGAAACTTACTCTGATTCAAAAAGCTGCATAGAGGGCAGCTATACACTGTTGTGCAAAGGTCCTAGAGGTCAACTTTTGTAGCCATGTTCCATGTCGTTCACACTATGACACCAAACAGCTCAATGTGTAACTTTTTTTTTAAATGAGCTAAATGACAAATTATATTATTATACATTACTGCACAGCATCGAACTAAAAGCATAGAAAAGCACTGTTTCAATTAATCTACTTTAAAGAAAAAAATAATTTAATAACGGGCCCAAGACCATTGGTCATTTCTTTACCTCGTACTATATTTCAATTTAATAAAAACATCTAACCTTAGACACCGATTTATCATGTCTGTTAGTTATATATTACATCTATTTTATGTCCATTTACTGGTATGGATTCTTCAACATCAGCAACAAACTTAAAAGTATTGACAAAACACATATCAAACCTAAAGGTTAACACCAAGCAAGTCTCAGTGACTTAACAAAAAATGCTTGCAGTCCATTATTTTGGTGACTATACTTCCAGCAAATTCCATTCTGCTTAACAGTGTGTTTGTTTTGTCCCCTAAAGAAACAGAATCACTTTGTTGTAATGAATTCCATTGAAGCGTTCATCAGTTCGGACAAAATAAGAGAACAGCTTGCTACATTTCTTGTAGCCAGTAACATCTGAATGAACTTTATTTTGCAAAAAGAACAAAAGGATGGTTGTTATTTCTAAGACAGCAGCCACACATTAGTTATAATAGAGAAAATAGGAGCCCATGTATCTTTATGTTTCAGAAGAAGCTAAAAGGTCAGATTTCCCCATGGACATAATAATGCAGAAAGAGACCTGTGCTAAGCTGGGAAAATGCCCTAAAACCAGCATCCATGAGAACATACAGAATGTGAGACTGTGTAGTTCACCCATTTCCTGTACCTGTGGTCTAAACATTCAATTAAACTGTTTTCTTTGAAGAAAAGCCACATAACCCAGTTAAAAGAAAAGAAAAAGAAGCAAAGCAGGCAACATCTCCAAGAGACTATGGGGAAAAAACAGGAAATGTATCATTTTCCAACACCAGAATAGTACAGGCTTAAGACAGATGAATCACAATAAAAACCATGTTAAAAATCTCATTGATTATCCTCATTGGTGACACCAATTACAGCTCATAACACTCAGCCCTGAGAAAATCTGCCCTCGTGGCACCGACCAGTCATTTTTGCAGGTATCCCGAGCAGACTCTGATCTTAAATCAGCACTTGAAGGCATCAAAGACTATCTATCATGGAGTTCAAACCATGATTTCAGAGATTATGTGAGAAAGCTTTAATACAATTAAAAGTAGAAAGGATTGTTGACATGTGTGATACTAAAGAAGTGCTACATATCAGAGGCCAGAGTAGCCCAGTAACAGGAGGGAATTAAAGATGGCAAAGGAGTCTGCAGACAAATAAAACTGGGCACAAATATGGCTTAAAGATGACTCCTCTTCTGTTAGGGCAATGGAGATGGCTGAAAAACCTTCATATCATTACTGTTAACCTGGACGGCTGATTAGAAAATTAGCATTCCGAAATCATGCCATGTATTTAAGGAGGCTGTCTACTACTACAAACAAAATCTGGTTTTCACAGACACAATGGCATGTGTGCAACCACAATAAAACGGACAGAGCACAATGCTACAATGTATATTAGTTCAACATATGCACAGCTTTACTTCCCCCCAAAAAAGTGCATTTCCTGTGTTCTGCATACAAATTGTTATGTTTTCCACACATTCTATGAGGGTATTACCACAAAAGAACTGAAAAAATCTAAATAAAACAAACAAAAAAAATCAGGTTTTGGTACTGCAGGCTGAAATTGCAAGGATTTATGTGCTTATGAAAGCAAGCAGAGGCTTCAGGTTTTTGAGCATGTGTCCCTGTTTGCCATAGACTGCTACTATACCACAATGCTGTTCTTAGAGCATATATTTGCTTTTTCCTCCTGCTTGAAGGAATTTATTCTGAACATGAAATGTACAATTAGTACATTGAGTACAGTCATTTGGCTTTCACCTTCACTCCTTGCAAGCCAGATTACGGCTGTTGTACAGTTTTACACAAGTGAAAAAAGTTGCAAGCTACAGCTCCTAGCATGATAAAAAAAAAAACATACACAGAACAAGAATGGAATGATGAGAAACAAATGTCCTGTATAACTTAACACAAAATACAACACCCAATTGACTGCTCTGGTGTTTTGACAGAGGTAATAAAGAAAAATATACTTTTAGTAGACTGAAGTCCGAAGAATAGCAGACCGGCCGCTGTTGTACAAAGGACAACTTGAAAACTGAAAAAAATACCTTCGAATGTCAATATTACAATATTGTGTGTTTACACGCATTTAGGAAATCTGATTATTGTCAACATTTAGCAGTAACCTGATGTCATAAACATCATGTAAACATTTTCCTTACCCAGTGTAAGGGATAGAAATTTCTGCTACAGAAACCAGTTTTCTTGATGTATTCATATAACTGTGGTTCTGACAGGGTTTTTATAAGAGCAAAAGTTCAAGACCTAAATTTAATAGGTAAAGTATTGCTGTATTTCATACTCATGCACCCTTGTAGTTAAATCCAAAAGGCCATCTAAGTCATCTCCTTAGTAGATTTGTGGATTTCCTAACATACAGACTCTTGAAAGACCGATTTCTTCACTTAGGCAAAATGCTCTGATCAGAAAACAGGAACAAAAAAATTTTAAACACTCAGGTTGCAATGCTTCAAATATACTGCTAATACACTTAGAGTATGCCATTCAGTATTAATGTCACAGTAGGAGGTAGGGGAGAAAATTGACTACCTGCATTTACATGCAGGTTCACCAGCAACTACATTAATGCAATGCATGTAAACGCATTCTGATTCCCTGCCATTTCTTGATGTCACCCAGTAAGTTTGTGTAAACGTAGAGAACAACAATTTAGCATAATTTCCTAAAAATCAATGTGAGCCACTATCTGTTTTACAGTGCAGACTTTGCACAAACCCTTAAGATTCCCATTAAATTCCAAACAGACCAACCACCCCAAAATGTTGTTTCTACCAACTACCCTTCTACCATTTGCCCACCTAAAACCCAAAACAATGGAACTGCTTATGTATTCTGTTCTTCGGCACTAATGTGTCCCACCACAACAAGATCTGGACAACTACCACTAAGTATTGTCTACATCATAAAGATCCTAAAATACTTTCTCATTTTCACAATTTCATGCCAACAAGTGAGTATCTGTAGCATTCCGGTAACAAAAAATTCTTTTTTGAACAAAGTTTAACTGTTCAAATTATTTAAACTAAAAGAAAATTATCATAAGACTATAATAGTAAAAGGTGTTCAGTGTTTTGTTCTTTCATTTTCTATACATTTGTCAGCTCATAAAGGCCTCAAGTGAAAGGAAAGTTTTGTAGCATAGAAGAGAAAATGGCCCCACCCAACGACCTCTCTGTCCAGGCCTGCTCAGCATCATATCAGCTGAGACAACAGAGTTCCCTGCTAGAAAAGGCCGATCTTGAGGCCTGGCTATATGCAGTAGAAAGCTTGCCATTAGATCTGCAGCTTGGCTGCAGAATAAATAAAATGTTGCTGTTCACATAAGTTCATACCTGCTAAGGCATGTGTATACAAGTCAATTGTCAACTGTGTGCATGTAGATGTCTATGAGTTAACTGTTGAAGGTGGAAAGGCATATTCCAGCTGTTAATGATGTCATGTCTTTGGGTTCTCTGAACTGTGTACCAAGTTGAGATGGAGCTTCCTTGAGGTGCAACTTCTGTCAGTGAAGATTAAATCGTTTTAGGGGAAATGCAAGTAAGGTAAAGCATCTTTACTTTACAGCCGTAAACAACCCTGTTTACAGTTGACTGAAAAACTTGTCATTCAAAAAAGAAAAAAAATTTTGGAAAAAGACATTGATTTCAAAAGCAATGCAAACACGAGAAGAAATAAATCACCCATACTCTAACAGGAATGTTATGGATTGCTAAAATAATGTTGGGAACTCCTGGAATTATATCAGTACCCATTGCAAAGTTACGCTGCAACCGCTACAGGTTGATAACTTCATTGGCTGAAGAGAATGCCAGTCAAGCCTGAGCCTGAGGTACAGTTGAAGCTGACCCAAGTCCAGTTTCCGGATTTCAGCTGACAGCAGAGAACTGGTGGAGATGTGGGGTGAAGGCCAATAGCTTTGGTGTGGCTTGAAAACCATAATGGAGGATAGAAGGGGAAGGTCTCCAGCGTTGTTGTGGACTTAAGAAGTCATGTTTTTAATGCCAACCACATGCTCGTCATCTATAGCTTTCATAACAGAGACCTGGAGAAAAGAATGAAAAATAGATCAAGACCAATTGTCTCACATCGCTTAGTGTTTTGTGCAGATTTTGTGCATTAATTAATTATTAATTCCAATAACACTAATGCTAAGTTAGCCTAGCATTACTTGCTAAATTAACAAGTTCAAATTTCTAAATACTTAACTACATTTTCTTGATTAGGCGATTCTATTTAACAGGACTACAAATGATCCAGTGTTCCAGTGAAAGCAAGGAATGTTGCCAAAACAATATGTCAGCAAGTGGAACAGATTATAACAGAACACCTTAACATACAATTAGGTAGGCTTAAAAACAGTTAATCTCCTTCAATAACTACCAAAAGGAGATTATTTTTTCCATCTTCAGGACACAGAAACTAGACTTACCATAAAGTTTTCTCCACTAGCGACTCTCTTCTCGATATCTTTGCCCAGGTCACCTTCTGGCACCTTAAGGTCCTCTCTGGTCTCCCCACCATCATCCATCAGAGTCAAGTAGCCCTCTGCGAGATCAACTACCTAAAATGTGTCATCAAGCAAAGAGCAGCAACAGTTGAGTTAAAAACATTATAACTGCAGTCTAAATTACATTTCAAAAGCAGAAAAAGACTAACCAGCACCAGCCAATCTAATTCTAGGTGGAATGTCATTCCAACGCATAAAATGGTACAATATTTGATCTGGACAGCTAATGAAGGTACTCTGTGAAAAGCATTACAGTCATACTGGTTCAGCTGTGAAAAGCTTATAGTGTGAAGTAGCAAAAGCATAGACGGTTCAATTTACATCATCAACAACTTCAATCCACCTAAAAATCATCATCTGACAGTAAAGCAAAGCTGTGAAGCTACAGTGGAAAAAGCCTGTCATTACAGTTTGCCAAGACACACTGTGGGTAAAGCTTGCCAACATGGACCACAACATTGGTATATAGTTACTGTATATAATGAAAATCTGGCAAACAGAAGGACAGAAAACAGAATTCACAGCTACCAAAAGTAGTTGGAAGCAGATAACAAGATCACTGAATTTCCATGATTGTGAAAACCAAATTGTACACAAATGAATGGATTTCAACATAAACTGCTGTACAGATATTGCACAACAATATATTTTTCAAGACTGAACCTAGACCAAAAGTTACAAGTCAGTGTCGCCAAAATTTGTTTTATGTAGTGCCACAAATCTTCGACACAGAGTTATTGAGGTTGTTGATGCTAGCTTGTGAAACATTGCATCAATCTTCCTTAAGGGTCTGGCAAAATCGGTGGATATTTTGGGGGGTTAGGATCACTCTGCCATTTGATGCACATCCAGAGCATCATGTGGCTTTGAATTCTGTGTAGAACTGGAAATTAGCAGGGGAAAAATACCTCAAGTAGTGAGAGAATGCACCCAAAAAACAGAAACCGAGCAATCCTGTACCTGCAGTGAAGTTGATGACTGCAATGGACTGGTAACTCATTACGAAAAAGCTACAATTGCCACTAAAGTTGCTGCTATTGTCCAGCATCTCCAGTGCCTATGGCATCTGTGTAACTTTTGGTACCACAAAAAAACTCAAGTAGTACTACATCTTCAGAATTTTGTTCTCAGCTTGATCTTGAAGTAGCAGTTCTTGTGACATCCCAAGTATGACTAAACTTTAACAGACCAGAAATGCTTTCCATTTGGCCCTGCTGTATACAGGCTCACACCATATCAATGCTACCATAAGCATTAGTTAAATACTTGATTTCTCAAGCTCCTCCTATGCCAAAAATAAAAAATTACATTGATAAGAAATTTATCCTAGGAGCCACTGTGTAACATAACCATGTTGCTGCAGAAAAGCACAAGCACTATTTACAAAAATATTTAGCCAGACAGAATATATATTTTAAAAAATACGACTGAAATCCAGTTTAACTTACTCAACTACAAATCTGCCATCCCAGTAACGTACTAACCACTTTTCCCTTGTATTTTTGTTTTAAATTGCATACCCAAAGAGGTCTCTAATTAGGCAAGAGGAGACTGCTTGTTGGCCACGCCAAAGCCTGTTCAACCAGTTTAAAAGCAGTATATCCTTTCACAACTACTGAAGAGACAGCTCAGCTCTGACACATGTGACAAACTCCTTTAGCAATCGAGAGTGGAGACATTTTCCTGCACAATTTCTCATTGAGATTAGGTCATTTATCCAATCCAAAATATTGTGGAAAGTAATTACAATGGAGGTCAAAACAAATTCTTAAAAACACAATGTAATGCTCATGACAACCATTACTGGTGTATTGTTTGTCAGTCAAAAAGACAAATATGCAGTACTAATTGCAAATGTTGTAGACTAATTGTATTTATTTCCAACGAGGACATCTCACCTGGTAATCTTTCCTTGTTACATTAGGAACATCCATGTTATGGGTAGATGGGCAGATATCTTCATACTTCTTCTGAGTAAAGATGTCAAGTCCAGTAAGGTGAACCTAGGAAAATACCACAACTGATAAGATCTTACACTGGGCCCAGTAAGAATTGAGGGTTACTTGTACAACTGGGAAACATAGGGCTAAATCACAGAATTGCCTTAAGCTCTGCATTCCTGAGGATGTACGAGGTGGTTTTTACCTTGGCATGTCCATGCTTGCCAGTCTTAGAGGTAGTCATGTCAACTATCTTACAGGGATGTCCTTTCAGCATGACAAAGCCATTCTTCCTCAATGAGGAGCACTGCACAGGGTATGTTGCAGAGGCTCCAGAGTCCCCACTGGTGAAATCGTCATCTGCCATGATGGATTGCGTGTTGCTGTATGTTGCACATATGAGTAAAAGAACACAAGAACAAATGTAAAATGTGATTATTGAGATTTGTATGGTAAAATGAACCAACATGGCAAAACAACTAAAGTAAATGTGTCATTTTTATTGCAAGGTAAATGGTGAGCACAGTTTTTTAAACAATTAAAAACAGAATTGTGACAACAATTAAACATCTAACTGGTGCGCAGCACATTCTGTCCTTCCTGGTGAAGGTGCACTTACATGGCCCCCCTTAAATCTATTTAGTGATTAGGCTGTCAGGGCTTGAAAATCAATATCCCTAAAATGTAGCTAAAATGTCTTTAAAAGTTAATAAGCAAAAGGGTCAATCAGCAAGAAAATTCTATACTTTTGATACCGTCTTTGAGAATAAAGTGACAAAAACTTGTCATGCCATATGGTTTTAATTAACTATTATTGAACAAACACACTTTTTTCTACAGAACATAGGGGGGAAAAAAACATCAATTCTGACCAACGTCCAGTTATTTATAAATATTTAATCAGAAAACACAAAACGATTTTTACAGTGCCATATGGTCTCTTTGTAACAACAACAATGATGTAAAATATTGTGGTATTTTTCAGAGATAAGCATTTCTACTCATGGAAATGAGCATGAGATGTGTTTAATGTATCTCCAGCTGTGTGTTAACTGGCAATCTGAACAATCATTGGGTTATAAAATATATAATCATTGTTTTAGTCTGTAATAGCCAAAACGTGTTGTAATCCTGTTTCCTGACAGCTTAAGTAATCATCAAAAGATATGTGTGACACCTTCTAAAGTAAACAATGTTGCTGAAACATACGAGTTATTAAAGCCTAAAGTGTATAAATTAATTAAAATGAATTGATGAGAAAAGGTGCCACATGCACATTTTAAGAGGTAATTTTTAAACATAAGCTACAAAGAAAGATAGAAGAGTACATTTTGAAAATGCGTTGACTCAGCAGGAATAATATTAAGTAAGACAAGTCGATCTAGAAGGTAGTAAATATCTGAAAGCAATACAGACTGCCTGAATGCCTAACTGTACGATATTCAACTATATTCTGAACTGTCACCAAATGCCTGCTTTGGTGCTTCCCTTTATATGAATTAAGGTTGGGCTGTAATAGGAGGAATTAGCTAAAAGTTAGTAGTCCTTCCTCTAAATCCTTTAACTGCACCTTGGATCGACGTTAAAATGTATATAAGCTTTTGTTCGTACATTAAAACGATCCCAAATTGCTCTGCTTTCCAACATTCGTTCCCAAAACTTGTGTACAAACACTTAAACTAGGCGGTGCCACCATGTCTTGCTGGCCAACTACCTGACAGGCTAACAGCTAATGCTAATGTGTAGATTGTTTCAGCTCGATTTGCCCTCTGTGTTTCAGCTCAAATTCCCTTTTTTACAATGTTTCGGTGACACATGTAACGTGTCAAACATGTCGACTAGCTTATAAGCACGCTGGCTTCAGAAAGTAGTTTAAGCGAAGGCTCAAGTTAGCATGACAGTAGCTAAGCAGCTTAGGTCAGAAAGCTAACAAACCCCATTAGCTACCTATGTTACGTGGCAGTTGGGCCAGAAGAGCGTCTGACACGGCAGCTTGGTAGAGAAAGCAAGCTCCAGGCTCCTACTTGTATGTGTTTTCTGCCATCGTTAACTCGCTAAAGACGACCAACACCCATCGACACTAGCTGACGATACTGCCGCTGCTAATGTTAGCTGCTAACTTCTTTCATTCGCTCGCCCACTACTCCGAAGTTAATGATTAACTAATGCTACCGCTAACGCCCACCCAGTATTAACACATCACGCAGGGCGTCGCGACACCACAAACTCACTCCTTGAATACAGCCATTACTGCAATTGTACTTTTAGGTGTGTACATTTTGCTTACCTTGTGTCGTACTTCCACCAAAAAAAAGGGAGAATCACTTCGCATGCGTGGAGCTTTTGTACCGCATGAGGGGCAGAGAGGGCAGGTACGAGCCCCGGTGACGCGCAGGGGTGGAGGCAGAAACAGAGCAGTGTCTGTGCCTTAATGGGACGTCTGTGTGTTTGTTAAGGGAACAAGTGAACACAAAAATAAAACCGTTGGTAAAAGATGAGCAGATAAGACTAGAAAGAAAACACAATTAAGACTCTTACATAGAAGTCTAGTTTAAGAAGATACTGTTAAGATAACACTGAAGGTGAGCCTCTAGAAATGTTTGACAGAGGTGGCAAATCTTGGAAATCGTGGGGCAGCACATAAAAACCATGAAGGGGGTAAATATTTACAGAATCATTTATTTTACATGTTATTTTATTAATTCACTGGCATTACTTTGTAGAAATCTATTTTCACATAAACATTAAAGTCTTGCTTTATATTTATCTGTTTATGTATTTTTTTATAAATTCTTGAAAACTATTTATAATCGTAGTATGTGTGTTTCTCAGCTGTAATAATTGCAGCTATAATAAGGTAATATGTGTAGCACAAATATGCAGCAAGAGCAACTCAGAGTGCATTACAACAATAAAAAAAATCAGAATGAAATTACAAAAAAAAACTGACCAGCTACAACCTTTATAAGCTCTTTGAAAGTCAATACATTATAATCCAGTAATATAGACTTACAAGAAGGGGCCAAATGTACCGTAACAATTATATACTTTTGATATAAGTATATTCACTGAGCTATAAATTATTTGTATAGGGACAAACATTTTTAGGTTTCGATGTGTCTTTGTGATTCATTCGGCCTTTCTTAAACTGGGATATACTGTAGAGCAGTAGGCTACATTTGCCACATGGTTTAATGTTACTATGAACAAAGCAAACACTTTAATTTAGCTTTAAGACAAAGAAAGAACACAATTTGCGTCCAGCTCATTTTCTTTCACAAAGTCCAGTTTTCTTTTTCTGTAATCATTCAGACCAACAAAACCTTTTTTTCACAGTGCCATATTGTTTCTTCTGTGCTTAGTAGCATTTTAAGAGGTTGTAGATTGGGTGATTGGGTTGGAGGTTAGGGTAAGATTCTACAATTTTCCTGTGTTTCCAGCTCTGTGTTAAACTCTGACAGTTTAGCTCCAAGCAAAAAAAAAAAAAACAGCATTTAGTGGGGGAAGGGCTGAAACAGCCTACTTATAATTAGTCTTGAATTAGTCCCCTGGCGTTGCTGGGGGCTGTGTAAGAGAGATTGTGTCTTTGGGTAAATAGATCTTTCTGAAAGCAGTGCAAATTTCCTTCAGTATCAGTTAAACATTCATCTCCACCCATCTGTTCTCTGAACTCCCTGACTGTTCTCCGTGGATCCTCCAACAGCAACTGGCCATAAAGGAATTCTAAATAATTTGGGTGGATAAAAACATAAGGTTATATTTTCTCACATATCCAGTCCAGACATTTAAAATTATACATAAAAATACTGCTTTAACGTGTTTGACGTATTATTTTTCATTCACAGAAAGGTCATTGAAATGTTCAAAATCCCACCAGCTCCTTATTTATTAGTAAACAAACTCTATGAATATGAATCAATATGTTGTTTTAAGCTAACTTCACTGAAAAGTTTGTTGTGTCGATCCCAAGTCTGTTGTCAAGTTACAGTGTCATATTTTACATAAGCAACTTCAACCTTTAGCATATAAATGTTAAAACAGGATTCCACGTCGAGCACGTACATAGACACATAAATCATTTTGCACAATAAATGCCAAATATTCAAGTGAGTAACAATAAACAGAAGACATTTTTTCAGTGGAGGTCAAAAATGATGGAGTAGGTAATATTTCTTCAAGTAATATTTTATTGTCTCTTCTCTTCAAGTTTCTCCAAACATCATTGCTGCTTTATTTCCTTGCTCCTTAATTCCACAGTTAAAGGTTTTTATTTGTTTTGTGTCTTTTCAATGCATTTACAGTGACAATCCAGCAATAAACCTACTATTTTGACCACTAGGAGGAAGCAGAAACAACTGTGAAAGTAACAGTGACAGAAAACCTGCAAAAATGTAGTTGGCTTTGTTGTTGGTTCTCCGCTTTTTTCTTGAGGAAATATCTATTTATCTCTTTAGCACTTAAATATTACAATATACTCATCAGCCAGTTGCTAACATATATGTATGTACATATAACATATATGTGGTTTTGAGAAGGTAGTATAGAATGAGGTTTTACAGTTTATGTACTGAAAACATCTGAATGAAAACTGAACAGGAATTGAGACACTTTAAAGTTGAGTAGAGCTTAGGTGAACAGCGGAGTGGGGTCATAATTCTCTGCAGGGTCAACAATATACCCCTTTCACACAGAAATAATATGGAATTTTGTTTATTAGAGCTTCTTTCGACAAGCAAACCATACTACTGCAATAAAAGTTGATAGCTTTATCAAATGTAAACATAACTCCATATTAATATTATCCTTAACGGAAACACAATATTTCAGGTCACTGCTGTGATGGTTTTTGTGTGTATTTACACTGTAAATAAAATCTTTTCCTGTGTAAAAATCCTTCCTTTACCCCGAATTCCCCATGTAAGCGGATAAATGTGCACGCACACTTTTGAAATACTGACCGATGCAACTTTACATGTCAAACAAAGAGACTACACATGAAAATAGCCGCTGCTTTAAGCGTCTGAGGATGATTTGAGCTGCTGCAGTTCAGTACTGTCCTTGTTGATCTTACGTCCTTTTTGGAAGACAGCCGCGATCTCCTCAAATGTTTTGCCCTTGGTCTCGGGGACACGAAGATAAGTAAACACTGTGAAGCCCAGAAGCAAAACAGCAAACAGGATAAACACATAGCTACCCATCCAAGCCTGATGAGAGATATAGGGAGAAAAAAAATACAAGTCAGGGAGGATTTCATGTTAGTGAAGCGAGGACATGCAAACCTACGTAAGTGCATGATGTATACATGTTTACAGTACATACGTGTGCCCTTTCTCCTTACCTGTATGTACGGAAAGGTCATGCCGATGATGAAGTTGCTGGTCCAGTTACAGCAGCCAGCGAGGGCGATGGCTGCAGGCCGAGGACCCTGGCTGAACAGTTCAGCCACTATGAACCATGGAATAGGACCAGGACCAATCTCAAAGAAACTCACAAAGAGGAAGATAGCTGCCATGCTGACATAACTCAGCCACGAGAAATCATTCTGGAGGGAAGGGAATGAAAAATTGTTGGTGTCTTTCTCAATAAAACTTAACAAAAGCTGTTGGAGCACTGAGCTCAAAATGCATTTAATTCCAATCTGCATGCATCAAAGGATTTAATAAGAAGCTCTTCTTCCTAGTGTCCATTTGAATTTGAGGCATTGTAAAATTTGTCTCACTACCTTCAATTGTAAGAGAGAAGAAGCAATAAACACTTTTCTTGAATTCATATTGTCTTGTTTCCATTTCTCAAGTGCTTACAACCTGTGCATGCCAGTGATGCAGTGTGATAAACGCTTTACTTCTTGAGGTGAGGTATATTTTTCCGTATGTACATTTTCTGCATTAATTGAGACATGGCAGGAGAAATAAGCATATTTCCAACAAATATTAGAAGTTTACAAGGGCGTCCAGTGTGGTTTTCAGCTTTTCAGCACCCTATATAGTCAAAACATGTTCAGAACACTGTGATGCAGACTCAGCTGTCTCCCGCTCTTTTGGTTGGCAGGTATGCAGTCAGCAATCTTAAGATCCCTCACTGGTCATTGATTAACCCCCTAAAACATATAAAGGTCCAACATATGACCTTTCTGGATATACAGACAAGTAGCTACAACTGCTCAGAGTGGTACACAATAACAGCTGAATAAAACTCTATCTGCCATGTAATGCAGCTGATTGCGACTTGGGTCCAAGGCTAAGAGTAAAATTAATGTAAACACATGGAATATATATGTATTACATACAATATGAATATGAAAATCATCAAACTACAAACAAATCTGTGTGTTCATGGAAAAAAAACTACTGCAGACGAGACGATTAACATCAGAAGTTAAGCTCAAATTGCTGACACACCCAGAGCTTTGACATTTGACTGTGCAAACCTGGAATTTGAGGCCCACTGTCATGGCAATAGCACAGCAGCACATCCCTCCGAGACCTGCCATACACAGGGTGCGTCTGCCAGCTTTGTCCACGAGTGCAACCTGGAATGTACAATACGCTGTTTATGTCTGTGTTTACAGTGTCCATAAAAAAAAGTGAACACCCCACTTGGAATTTTCCTCTTTTATTGCTTTCCAACACTGAATCAAGAAATGCTTCATTTAATTAGGCTTTTTTGACAAGTTTCAAAAAACCCTTTCATGTAAAGGTTGAAGCAAATTTCTATGCCAATTAATTAAAAATGTAAAAAGTAGGAGTGAGTGATTGCACAAGCATCCAGTCCCTTTAGAGTGACTAATTCAACACAGGTGCAGGAACTTGGAACTAAAAGTCACATGAACTGTAAAATGGAGATCATCTGAGTGGAGAAAATGTATCGTAAGTGACTGTAGTATAAAGACACCTGTAAAGAACTCCGGTCTCTGCTGAATCAGTACTCCTGGCTATATCTACACCATGAAGACAAAAAAACACTCCCGGCAATTCTGTGAAAAAGTTATTGAAAATCACATGTCAGGGGATGGATACAAGAATTTTTCCAAGTCATTCAATATCCCTTAGGGTACAGTTAAATTCATTATTAAGAAATGAAAGGAATATAGCACATGCATAAATCTGCCTGGAGGAGGTTGTCCTCAAAATCCCGGCAACTGTGCAAAAAAGAGACTAGTGAGGGAGGCCACCAAGACACCTATGAGCTTCTGAAGGAGTTACAAGCTTCAGGGGCTTGCTCAGGTTCTTCACCAGTCAAAGCTTTATGGATGAGTTGCAAAGAGAAAGACACAGCTGAAAAAAGCTCATATTAAATCTCAGCAAGAGACCTAGGTCTCGAGTTCGCTAGGAGGCATGTGTGAGACTCTGAAATCTACTGGAATAAGAGTCTTCAGTCTGATGAGACCAAAATTAAACTTTTTGGCCATCAGACTAAACAGTACTTTGGGTGGACCAGCAACTGCACATCATCACAAACACTTCCCCACAGTGAAACATGGTGGTGGCAGTACCATGATGTGGAGATAATTCTCAGCAGCAGGCCCCTGAAGGCTTGTCAAGGCAGATGCAGCAAAATATAGAGAAATCCAGGAGGACAACCTGATGCATTCTGTAAAAGAACTCAGTCTAATTGAGAATTTGTGGCTGGATTGAAAAGGGCTGTTTGGTCATCATCCACGTGTAACCAGACAGTTTTGCAAAGAAGTATTGCAGTGTCTAGATGTGCAAGGCTGATTGAGACCTGTCTACAGAGGCTCAGCGCTGTAATTGCAACTAAAGTTGCATCTACTCAGTACTGACTTGAAGGGGTTATATACTTATGCAGTCATTTATTGTACATTCCATATTCTTAATTAATTGACATTGCTCTGACATGAAAGAGTTATTTTTTTCTGTAAAGCCAAAAATATATTAACTATGATTCAGTGGTGACATTCAGTAAAACTTGAAAATTTCCAAGCATGGTTAATATTTTTTACAGGCACTATAAATGCATTTAAGGTTGTATGTATAGAAGAAACAAGACAATGCCAGTACATGTTCTTATGCATACAAGTGGAAGCATGAATTGCCTTTAAGTACTAATACAATCTGAATGGGTGATCTCTAGAAAAATTCATCCTCTGTACAGTTGTCAGAAATGGGTAAATTAGCTATAATGACCAAAACAGTTACTTGTACCAGAGAGTAAATATGTTTTTTTTTTCTGCTATAAAGTTGGGCATTTTAACATGGGGGTGTAAGGGCAGGGATCCAGTTTTGGAGGAAGCCTCCAGTGGCCATTCAAGGAAATGTAGCATGGTTGATACTTTTTATAGGCTCTATAAATGTTGTTGTAAATGTAAGGTTGTCTCTATAGAAGAAACAAGACAATACTAGAACAAGTTGCTGGTTTAACTTCCATTTGTGTGCATGCTACTCACAGATACTAGGGTGAAGACTGTGTTGATGGCCCCAACTCCTATAGTGGCATACACCGGTTGACTGACACCAGCTCGAGTGAAGATATCCGTGGAGTAATAAAAGATCTTGGAGACAAAACAAGTATTGATTTTCAATAATTACAATGTCAGACTTAAAAAACAGCTTGTGTGTTTGCTTTATCAGAGAGAGTGGCTGGGGGAAAAAAGACATTTTACAGCTGTACAACAGAACAGAGCAAAGCAAATCTTGCATACATACATTCATATATGGCAAACATCTACAGTTTTTTTTAATGAATAATATAAACATTTAGTAATTTTTTTCCTGGCTATTGTTGATGTACACATATAAACACACAGAAAAGATAGATTTTGCCACTTACTGCATTGACGCCAGAAAACTGTTGGGAGAGGTGCATCATGAGAGCAACAAACAGCTGCCGTCTGTACACAGAGGAGACGATCTAGGAGAGAATATAGAACAGTAAAATATTGTCATTACAACAATATTGGTCTGAAATCCATAAGGTTTTGAAAGATGTCTTTGAGGTTCATATTGAAAAAGATTTTGCTAACCTGTATTTTGGTCTGATTCCCACATTGGACAGAAGAGGGGATGTAAAATTATTACAGGTGCTTTTAGCTGCCAGCAAAAAAGCTATCACCAAAAAATGGCTAAATCCAAATTCCCCAACACTGGATGACTGGTTTGGGACTACTAGCGAAATATATAAAATGGAAAAATTGACATATTCTTTGCAAACTCGAATAGATAAATTCTTCTCAATTTGGAATAAATGGATTAATTTTACATCTCCTCTTCGAACCGACTTTACTTGACTGAATCTATGTAAATTTAAATCCTTTTTGACTGACTGTCTTAGTATTTGTATGGGTATTGGGGCTTGAAGATATATCAAAAGTATCGCTTATGCCGAGTTTCTTGTGTTACTTGGGTATTAGACAATATCGAAAAGAAAGCAAGAAAATCGGACTAACAACTTATTAATTCATTGGAAAAATATAGAAATATATTGTATATTGATAGCCAGCTGAATAATATCGAGATATGTCTTTTTACCCATATCGTCCAGCCCTAATACATACATGTATATAACTTCCTAAATACATGAGTGTACATACAAATACAAGTATATTCAATTTTTTATTTTAATTTAATTTTATTTTATTTTTTCTTTATACTCATTTGGTCTCATTTTGAAATCTGTATCTCCCAAATTTTTATTTATTTATTTATTTATTTATTTATTTATTCATAGAAATATCTGCTGTTAGCTCCCAGTTCTGTTTTCTGTTTACTGTTTTCGAAAAAAAAGAGGTTTATGTTGTTAATGTCTTAAAAATGAGCCATTCGCAGTTTCACTGTACCGGCCGTGTGTACTTAGACTTGCATGGCTTAATCTTTGAGACAAGCATATGCTACTGGCAGGATCAACCAGGTAGCCTTTCAAATAAAGAAATAATTACAAAAAAAGAACAGTAAAATATTGTCAAAGAGTATTTTTTTTAAAGCATACATCCAAAAAACACATACTTTGTTGCTTTACTTACTACCAGATGTTGAGTGTGTGTTTTTTCCAATCAATTTTGTACTATTGCTTGGTTGTAAACTATATACTATACTATATGATAAGTAGAGTGTTGGTATTACTGCAGTTTTCACACATCATCATGCTTGTTTCTTTGTTTGCTGCTTTGTATGGCATAAACTTGTCCTGAGACTTCATAAATTTGGAGGTTTCATATCGGAGATGACTGTAGTCACTTTACAGCAACCTGTAGAAAGCTTTTTGTTTCATCCAATATTCTTTAAAAATTAACTGTTAATTTATCATTTATTTAACTAATGACTCAGTACTGCATTAACCTTTACAATAGTTATCAGCCTACTTTAGTTGCTGATTAATTGGGACATTAAGGAGGGGTGTCTGTCCACACTGAGATGGAATGTGCTTACGTTACATTTTCAGGCATATTACAGTTAGCATGTAGTGTTCTGCATGATTAGTAAGGCTGTTTAAAAACAACTGACAGTATAAAAAGATGGACAAACCATCTGTGATATCATCCACAGGTTCCTGAACAGTGGTTATAAAGATCGTTACGGTGGCTATCACCATCTTTGCAGCATAAATTATAAAATTAATGTCATATGCACTCTTGGGTACATGTGGAAAGAATGAATCTGTTTTAAGTCTTAATACAATCTAAACAGATAAGTTCTAGAAAAATTCACCATCTGTACAGTTGTCTGTAATGGGTAAATCAGCTATAAAGCCCCAAACAGATGCTTGTACCAGGCTGTAAATAAGTTTTCTTGTGCTAGAAAGGTGGGCATTTTAACATGGGAGTCTATGGGGAGTGATCCAGTTGTGGAGGCAGCCTCCAGTGGCCATTCAAGGAACTACTGTTTCGTCTTTTCTGCATTGGCAGAGGTTTCTGCTCATATATATTTTAAAACTATGATATCTGAAATGTTTTTCAAAGCTGTTGCAATGAATGTTAAAGTAAATTTCAAAAGTAATAATATTTAGGTAGTAATGTCAATATATCTTAATTGACCGTGCCATTGTATGGAGACCTACCAGAGATAAGATAGAGATCCTCTGCTCCTTGTCTGCCTCCTCTTTCTCCCTCCTCATCTCCTCCAGATCCTCTGTTGGATCATATTCCCCCTTTAGACGATGCAAACCTGCAACCAACACAAGGGCAGACGTTGAAAATGACTTTTTTTGCGATTGTTGAAAAAATATTCTGCCTTTTCCTCACTGACTATTCTGCACTCAGTTACATAAATATCAGCATTTCTAAAGCTCATTAGGTTTCTTTCACTTTGCAACTTGTTTGTTGTGGTGCTATTTGACTATTTCTATTCTTCAGTTCTAAAAAAAATCTCAATTAATGAGCTTTTGAGATGGTGGTGCCATTTTTGGACAAAGCTAGGCTAGCAGTTTCCCTCTGTTTCCAGTCTTTGTTCTAAGCTAAGCTAACCAGTTGCTGTCTGTAGCCTTACATCCTTAAATTTAGCGACAGACATGAAAGTGATGCTGATTTGCTCATCAAATTTTTTCCAAGAAAACAAACAGGTGTATTTTCAAACATACTGAATGAGAGTTTCAGTGTTTGCATGGTAGACTACTAGAGAGAGAATAAAATGAGAGTTTCTGGGTATAATTCTTACTTGTTCGAGCCTCTTGGTGCTTGCCCATTAGGATGTAAAGGTACCGCGGGCTCTCAGGGCACAGTGGCAGCAGAAGGGATTGTAATATGGCCGGAGCGCCAGACAGACCAAGCAACAGGGGCCACATGTCATCGTTTCCAAGTACAAAGTCCAGGCCTACTATCTACATCCACAGACGTACATTTGAGTGTGTTGTCCAAAAAAAAAAAAACATGCTGTGAACGTAAAAGCATATGAGGGTGTGTCTCACCTGGCTGATGAGGATGCCGATGACAACACCGAGCTGATGTATAGTTCCCAGAGCCCCTCTGTAAGCTCTGGGTGCAATCTCGCCAACGTACATAGGTACGAGCCCAGATGATATACCTGAAACACACATCAGGAGCTAAACGACTTCAATAAGCACACAAGAAATAAAATAGCATAAACAGGCAATGTTTTCCTGCCTTTTTTGTGTTTTCCAGTAAATTGTGTGAGTATTAAGTGAAGGTTTTGACATAGATTTTCAATGTACCACAGTAAAATCCCATAACAGCACGGCCTGCAATGACCATGATATGAGGCTTCCACATCCTGCAAAGACCCATCAGCAGTCCAGCAGCTATGGCCAGAACATTGATCATTAACATCCCTTTTACCCTGCAAAACAGAAAGAGACAGAAAGATGGCAGCGCAAAATACAAAAAGAGATGGATAATGGGTCAAATTTTAACTTCAGTTTTGCCTCTCGCCGGGTCTTCTTTTTCCATCAAACTTTCATTCTTGCATTAATGCTATTTCAAACTTTCTCTCTCACCTCCCTCTCAGATCTCCCACAAATCCGACCAGGAAGGAGGAAAGCATCCCACCAATGGAGAAGATTGCCACCGATAATGACCAATATATGACCACGGAAGGGTGTTTTCCCGCATCGTTGTTCTCAGATTCGTCTGTGCTGTTTTCTGACAGGTCAGCAGCTCTGTCTGACCACACCCCCAAGGACCGGCCATAATGCCTTTCAATGATCTATGATACAGACGCACAGACATGTTATCAAGTGGTACAATTATGGCTTCATATACAGACACAGCCAAAAAAGAGGCCTCAGAATTTGCACGTACACACATAAGGAGCTATTCTGCTAAAAAATCTCATTTACATCGTACTTATGACAAATGTCAGAAAAAGAAGCAAAAAGAAATATTTGAGATTAAAGTTAAAACTGTTTTGTCTGCTAAAATCTAAGTTATGCAGAGGCCCAGCAGTAATTGCTTCTGTGACACTGTTTTTCAAAAACAAATGGCACATTTGGTTTTCAACGGAAGAAGAAGGAATCTGTTTTATTTCACAAATCTGTGCCCTATACAGTTAGGCAATCATAGCAGCTAGTTGGTTGTAGCCTTGAATAACTGGACTTTGTCACCGACATTGAAGTCTTTGCCAAAAATCGTCACACCATGTTAAAAAGGAAAAAAAATTTGACATATCTGCTAAGAAATAGGTCCCAACATCAACACCTCTAAAGCTCATGTTAAGCCAATCCAACACTAGTTTTAATAAAATCTGAGGAACTTTTGCGTTTGTGCAGAACTTTGCTTCTTTATGCACACGGATCAACAAGGACCGAAAGAATCCTCAAGGTGAGATTTGATTTGGAAAAGTCCAAGCAATGCAGCCTAAAAATAGAGACCTGCACAGAGAAATGTAAAGTTCATATTCCACAGACAATGCTTGAGGAGGCTTTGCAGCATCTTTTGGCCAAATAACGTTGGAATTATAAAGCAAAACGAGATGTGCATAGGGGATGACAGTTTGCCAGTGTTGCCAGCAGATTGCAGCAGAGAGACGTCAGCATGTCACACATTCTGACTCCTCTGTCACTCCACAAGACATGCATTCGCTGGAAGAAGCTCTCAAAGTGCCACAGACCAGAAAATATCAGCCTTCTGAATTTCAAATGAAGTAATTTGTGGATTTTCATACAAGAGAACCTGGAAAAAGTTTGTGCCAAAATAGTTTCGCTAGACACTAAGAAAAGTTAAGTCTCTTTCTCAGTCACTCAAAGTATCATGTTGTCTCCACGATAAAAATACACAAACAAATACTTAAATGTGTTTTAAAAAAACCCTGTTCAGCTGTAGATTTTACAACAGTTTACTGTTTTTTTATGGAATTTCCATGTTAAATTACAGATAGCATCTAGTAAAATCAAAGAAAAATCCTCTTCATTTACATGTTGACTGGAAAAACAAAAAATTGTACATGCTGTTCACATGAATATCTTTACAATGACTATTTGCCTGTATTTTTTTCACATTTGACCTTACAATTACACTTTTTTTTAGCATAATTAAATGACCTAAAATTATCATTGCTTTATAGATAATTGCTGTTGTGCGAAAGGAAAAACACGTATCTCAAGGACTGAAAAATGGTTTAAAAAAATAAGAATAAATAACTGTTATTTTACAGATTTGATCTATTTATCAAATTGCAGAGGATGTCGAGAAAAATTACTGAACAAAACACAAAAATGTTTAGACTGTAAATAATGTCCACATTGAAAATCTGCATATTTACTAATAGTAATTCATTCTTTTGCAGTGTGTCACCATTAAAATACAAAGTTTTACTGTGATTATTTCAGCTAGATATAATTATTTTACAGACACTTGCGGTTATTTTGCCCATTTTCACTTTTTCAACACATTTTTTCTGGCACCTTTGCTGCTAGATTTTCACCACCTTTTTTTCATTTACAGACTTTTGTACGCAAATATTAATATCTAGAGGCAACTAAATGGCTCAGTGAGGGCATCAAACCTGTGGTACAATAGAACCTACCTTCTGAGGTGCATTAATGACTCCAATACTGTAGCCATACTGCAGGGACCCAAGAGCTGCTGTGAACACAGCCAGCGCCAGTGTACCTGTGAGCTGCTGTAGGAGCGAAAAGTGATCAATTTTAATAATGGCACACACATGAATGCATGAACAAACACACGTTTTAAGTTGCACATGCACAGAAGCAAAGACATGACAGTCACACAGCTCTACTTGCACTGTATAAATAAACATGCATTTGGAGATACACACACATAAGAGAGACTTTATCGACATTAGTGATGAATTACATACTGCTCTGTGCTGACAGTTACTAGATTGCTTGCATACAAATGTGACAACAGCTACACAAGAATTGTTTGCATATGAAACATTTAACAAGTTCTATAAATATGCGTGGACTAAGATCTTGTTGAAGCATCAGAATTTAATCCATGACAGTTTCCGAAGCAAAATCCCATGCAAACAGTGCACACTGATAAATGAAAAGCTGGTTCGTCTCCCTGATCCAAGTGGCAAATTCAACACGCTCTAATGCTTCCTATCTGAGCCACGTAGTGAGCACAGAAAGCATACCCGTTTGCAGATATTATCAGCATGATCCAGGATGAGGTGTCAGAATATGTAACTATATATGAAATACATGTAAAGAAGGCATTTAGTAGGAATGATATTACCTTCCCTGACTCCATGATGGGTCTAGAGTGTCAGCCAAGAGTTTGGTAATGATCAATGGAAGCTGCATGCCTGATCACACTGTGTCCACTCGGTAATCGACAAACGCATGCACATGGATGCGTGCGCACACACACAGTGCTGATAAACCTCCCACATAAAAATAAAGCAGTGGTCTTAATATCCTTTATATAAATATGTATATATATTCACACACACAAATTACCCTTTTTGCAGGAAGCAATAAAATGATAATAAAGGAGAATCTATTTAAGAAAGCAGTGGTTTGAGGATCTTATATGTGGTTTTCCATACGGATGCATTATGGACAATGATTTACCATTTGTTCCAATTAATTATGAAATGTAAAATTACTTGCCAATAGGCTCATGCAGTTCAAATTTGTATCTTTTGATTGGAATAATGACATTCTCTCTCCCTCTATCTCTCTTTCTGTTAATGATACACTTGAAAGCTGGACAAAGTCTGAGGGTCGAAGCTGATACAAACGCTTACAAAACTCTCTCACAAACACACAACTCCAGAGGTGTAATGCTAGTTTCATTTATTTCTCTCTTACATCATCTCTTTTACAAAACAAATAAATCCCAAAACAGGACATTAGTAATGCTCTTTCAAAATAAAAGAAAATGAGAATTAAACAGAATAAAGAATACAGTGGTTTCATCTTTGAAAGGAGAGACCTCAGTGTAATGACTGTCAGCATTTTTCCAATGGGAACAGTGAATTCCACGATGGACCAAACACAGTAATAATGCCTCATTCATGCTCGATCATTAATCACACACACACACACACACACACACACACACACACACACACACACACACACACACACACACAGATGCATGCGTGCACACACAGGGAAGACAGTGGTTTTCTTCAGCTCGGCTCTTTATTGCTAAAATGTTAGCCTGCTCCCCCTAACAGAGACCAGTGAACCTAACTTAGAGCTGCACAGTAACAGCTACTGTATGGATGTGAAAATACAACAAAAAACATTTAATAATCTAACAGAATAAACTTTGGGGAATATGTCTATTTTTATGCATCACCTCATGTTTGTTCACCATCCACCAATATACTGACATACCTGCAATATGTAAGTGTAAACTTACTCCAAAAAAAAGAGTAGAATAAAGGCAGTTTTTCAAGCTTTTGGTTGGAAAAAAACAGCTTAAGAAATACCAGGTTGCATTATTTAGGCTAGTGATGAGGCCTAAACTTGTTATTTTAAATTGTCTTTAAGTGATTGTCTTCTACATGAGTTGCCTCCAGGTTGTCTCCAGGTTGATGTTTAAAAAGTTTAAAAGCAAAACCAAAGGCTTGAAAATCTGCCACTGTGCCTCTTTAGCAGCAACTTTACCCTTATATGTGTTGTATATCAGTGGATCTCCTGGTTACTGCAGTAGATCTACAAGAAATAAAACACCAAACTCCATTTTGTTGCTCATAAACCTGAACTAGTCCATCTTTCATAGTGCTGGAAAATTAAAGGTCCCACATTACACTCCTTTTAAACAAGCTAAGAAAAGCCTTACATGACCCCACAATGTGTATCTTGAGTTTTAGCTCAAAATACTGCACAGATTGTTTCAAATGGCCTGTTTCAGTGTCTGTAACTTTAAAACCAAATGAGCTGCTGCTGCCCAGAAGAGGAGGAGCTAATTGGGGGTGAAGTATATCCCGCTTTGACATCACAACAGACTGCAAAACTTAATGGCTGGTCAGAAATACACGAGGGGGTATTTTTTTCTCCTATTTTGTGGGTCTGTAGCCACCCTTGGGGCAACAATGCTTAAAACAGTGACGAACTGGATTTTGCATAATATGGCTCTTTAATACCAAATGCATTGATGTGCTGCTTGAAGTATTTCAAAGGAAATGGAAAGGTTTTATCAGTTGCTCCTTTCAAAGAGTAAATCAAGTCTTAAATTTGTTAATGTACATCTCCGATAGAGGAGATAAATAACATCAGCAATGTGTTAAAGTCTGATAATAACACACACACACACACAAACCCGAACAAAAACCCCTGTAATGTAACCATATAGGCAAAAAAATGTTAGTTATAATGTGAGCAATAATCTTTTGGCCTCCATTTAAGTTTTGCTTACATCATGCTAGGCACTGTACAAACAGTTAGGAGCCAAAGTCAGAAGAACCAACCAGGAAGGAGCATGATTCGAAAAGGACACCACAGTTTTCAACAATGAGTGGTTTCACATGCACACAGTATTTGGGATTTTAGCTCATATCCTGTTGAGGCCGTATCCAGGATAAGCTGTTTGTATGCATCTTATCTCCTGCAGCCACGCGGCCGCTTCAGTGAATAGTCAACACACTACTTTGTTAAAGGAAACGGAAAAACATACTCCATAAGAAAAAAAAAATCAACCACTAATATTGTCTTATTTGCATGGTGTTCAGACACACAAACTCATAAACTTCATCCTAAGAAGACAACATCATGAAATCTGCATGTAAACACACTCAATGTTGCTTTGATCGCATTAAGGTAAAGGTTCACGCACAGTTACTTGACTCTTGCTGGACATCCGTTTCAAACGTCCTACTTTGATTCCGACTTGATTCGAATGGGACTCATTTCAACACCAAGTCAAACACACAGACACACTCACACTCACACACACACACACACACACACACACACACACACACACACACACACACACTAACATACACTCCTGATTTCATAGACAGATGTGCTGTACATTTCGTCAAACTTCAAAGACTGACTGACTCCAAACTGTTCCACAGAGAAAGAAAAAGAACAGAAATGAACAGAATGACGCTCTACTGTTCATTTAATATTACAGTATATCTGATGCAGCACCTTCAGAGTTTAAAGAAGAAAGAGTGAAGAGAGGGGAGACCGTGATAATGCTGTGTGAGAGGGGGAGGAAAGAGGAAGAAAGGGATGGACCAGTGATTTAGTGATTTCATTTTTTAAAAACAGGGGGACATCATCTTTGCATTCTGTCACAACCCGCCTGTGATAGCAGCGGAAATAGCGATCGAACGCCACATCACAAAATCAGTTTACCCAAAAAGATGGCAAGGGGGAGGAAGAGGAGTGACAGAAGAGAAAGAAAATCAATCAGGCTGTCCTCTTTCATTGCCACCATCCAGAGTAGATTTGTCATCTCTCAGCTAGCCCTCACTGCACAGAAGTCTATTTAAATTTAGATGAAATTGTATTTGTATACCGCTTTTGCAGCCTCTGAGGTGTAATTCCCCGCGAATGAGCCCACACGTGGTGGATAGGAAATGAGGAAAGTGGAGGACATGGGTATCAAAGGACTGATAAAGTGATTTGATCTAGCAGGAAGGAGCAAAGGCTTTAGAAGAGGGGAGAAAATGAAGATGGAAGGAGGGCAGGTTTGAAAGTGTATTTCTACAGCTGCTGAACACTTGAATGCACTGGTCCGTTTGGAGAGAAGACAGACAAAAGGGGGTTACAGAAGAGTTGCAGAGAAAGAGGGAAGAATATTTGGAAAGTCAGTGGCACCAGTTTGCCAGTCAGTTGAGTAACGATGGCTTCTGCATGACCCGACTTTAAGCTATAATAACTTTGTCTCTTCAGTTATGACTGGTCTTCGTAGTTTTTTTTTTTTTTACCTCTAAAATAACTTCTTTTGTTTTCTACACTGTATTAGTCTCTCCAGTGTTAAAATAGTTCATCTGTGGCCTCTTGGGTCGATCGGGTTGAATTGTGAGATGTGCGGCGGGCCAAGGTCAGTTGCCAGGTTGGCCAATGGGAGAAGGAGTGAGACAGGGTGGACAGGAAGAGACATCACCAGTTCATCATAGAGTTTCTGTTGAGTGTCATGAAGAAAACTTGGCTGCTACCACCCGAACGCACAGATGCAAAGAATACCTGGGAAAGATGACATAAAAAAATGGTGAACATTTTCAAAAACACACAAAAAATATCCACAGGTCAGTAAATAACAGTAATTATTGTCAATAGATGTTATTTTCATTCATTTTGGTTAAGTGTATTGTAGACTTAAGCTCACAACTGTGAGTGCATCATTTCAGAATCCATTTTTTTGTGCATTTCTGGTGTCTATTTTGGATAAATGCATTTTTCTGTGTGAACATCTGTGCACATGTGTATGGGCATGTTCAAGCACTATCTAGAAACATGGTTTTAACAGTTTTTTTTGCTACTTTATCTTAAGGCTAAGCGTTACCTAAAACAGCATTCAAATGTTTCTGTTTGGTTATGTTGTCAAGGGTAAGACCTGTGCAATTTATACCAACCTTCATGCTAATAATCACCGTTTTAAAAGCTTGTGTATACATGATATTTAATATTTCTGTCGATGAAAGCAGTGCTTCAATTAAGGCCGCTTTACAGAAGACAGGGTACAAGTCAAGATCTGAGCAGCTGAAGCCATTTTTAAACATATTAATGCACAACCGGACTTCGATGCAATAAATAACAATAACTGAGAATAAGGGCACTAATTCAATGGTGTATTACCTTATCATTCCGCTCACACAGGAATTTGAGTCTCTGGGCTCTCTTGTGCATAAAGACTCCATCCAGGTGGCCCGTCTCAACAGAGCGGATCTCTATGGCTTTCTCACCCCAGCCCATAATCTGATTAGAATGGATGTAGGCTGGAAAAGAGAAAACATAAGACGGGCATTAGCGGCAGTGTAATACGTAAGCATCTTTACATCTCATTTAGCTTATGCCCTGGTGTGTAAATCCACAACAGACAACCTAACAGATACAGAATTTGGCAATTCCAAATTATGCAATGTTGTTTTATTATTAGGTAATTCTTTCTTCTTTGTCAGCTGTGCAGAAGGTCGGAGGTCAAGGCCGGCAACTGATGACTTCCCTTGAAACTTAATAGATGTTTTGGCGACAGATACTTGTTGATATTGAAGATCTTGTAAACCTTAAAAGTCATTGTAAACAATTATGAAGCAAAAACTTGTGAATTCCATAACCCAGAGGAGAAACATTAATAGTATACTAGCAGAACACAATTGTGCAAGTGTAGTCCCTCTGGCTGCCACATGGGGCCAGTAAAGTATAAGAAATTGATGGTACTTTACTCAAACCACAACCAAACCCATGTCTTTGCTGGGCTTTCTACACTTTGTTAGGTACATTTGTCAACCCTTGCTTCTTACTTTCACTTTTATATTATATAATATTGATCATTTATGTTAGATGTCCTTTAATCTAGACTGTTTAAAACCTCTTAGCTTCATCTTTGGTGATTTAAATTGGATCTTGTAATTTGGTATTTCTCTGTGTTGATTTAACGAGTGGACTGAATGACATATTGATGACTTCATTGTTGATAAAAATCGATTTAAGTCACCTCAATGCACATGAATACAGACATACCAACAGAGGTAGGCATCTCTCCCCACTGTAGCACCACATCCTTGGTGATTCGACCGTAGGTGTTGACATAGACGCCCTCATCCTCATAACACAGCAACATCTCCATTCCATCAGTCTTAGGCAGCACCACAATTGCATGAGGCGTAACCTGGCTCTGGATCTAACACAAATACACGCACGCAAACATTTCAGAGGTTTTAATTAAATCTGTCACATTTAATCATAATCTACACTAGATTAAAATATTACAGATTGGAGTTTAATGCAGCTGAATTTTTTGGGGGGTCGGCCTACATTCCATAATACTCTAAAGAGCTGCCAAACATCAGGAGCGTCTGTGCATCAAAAGGTTCAAAGTTTGGCTTTTGGTTGTAGAAGCTTGTTCCATATATTTAAAAAAAAACAAAGTAAAGCACTTTTTCTCAGACTTAAATCAACAAAAACAACATCAGAAGAGGTGGAAAAAGGAGCACGGATACAGACAGAGCTTGAATTTGTGTAGTGCGAGTGTGAGGCCGACCTCGTTATTTGTGCCAGCACGCTACCAGGACTTAAGACAACAGTTCAGGAACACAACAAGAAGTGAAAATAACTCATCTTAGCCCACGGAAAACAGCATACACACAAGAACCCATTAATCATTGCTGCCATTACTCTAAAAACTGTGCCTAAGGTAAGTAATTGCAAAAGCCAATTGTTCTGCACATTGTTTCAAAATTTGATCGTGTTGGCTGATGAAAATCAAGTGCACTTTTTGGATAGCTGTCAGGTATAATTAACACCTAACAGCCATGTGTTCAGTGGAATTGCAATTTAGCTGAAAGTAATTTCATTCCAATGAAAAAGGGAGCATTCTCAAACGTTACATTATGGTTTCAGCATGAGCGAACAGGTTTTACTGAGCCTTGTGATGTCTGCTGTGGGTAAGACCAGTTTATTCACACACACAAACACACACAACAATTTCTGGCTAAGTTATGTTAATCTCTACACTAGTGAACTGTACTGCACATAGACACATGTAGTGCTGCTGTGCATCCACTATGGGGGTTTTACTAAACATCTATTGATCTAGTCTAAGGGAGGGATGGCAGGATGTCACCTTCGTCTGTTTGGCACACTGGACGAGAGGATGGCAGGGTGGGAGAGAGAAGAAGAAGAAGCATGGATGAAAGGTGGGAACAGCAGAAGACCTCAAGAATATTCATTCTGTGATGCGCCCCCTGCACATTATCAAGTCGAATGCACGCTTCAGTAGCTCTCATCTGTAGTTAGTGGGTTTATATTTACTGAAACAGTGCCACTAAATCAAGAGTTTGGCTGAACTGCATTTGAATTTGATCTGAGTATAAGCACACGATTAGTGACCACCACGGGGAAAAACTAATCTGCATGCAAACACCAGACTTGATTTGCATTCAAGCATGCAACAGGAAAAATACTGACAGTCCACCTAGCTTCCATGACTGAGTGAGCAGAATCAATGACTGCTGTCTGTGAATGGTGTCGTGAGAGAAAAGAACTATGCAAAAACAACCTGCTGACTTCTTGGCGATAATGCCCAGTGGAAAAGCAATAGGTAGCTACTACTTTATGCACTGTAATAATAGAAATTCAGCAGTGTAAACATTCTGTCTTCCTCTGTAGATGGGCAAAGATCAGTGCACCAACTTTAGCGAACTAAAAAAAGAAAAATCTGATAAAGAGGTAAAGCTGACATCAATCTTTTAATTGCATGACAGTAAATCAATCAAAGAGGTAATTTGTCAAGAAAAGTCATTGTATTCCTAGAAGCCAATTCTCATGACACAGCTATGAGTCACTGCTGACCTTGACACCGGAGGAGATCAGCAGGGATTATAGGAAGACTTGAAGGAATGAAGAAATACTAGCAGCAGTGTAAATGATGTGTCAGATTTCAGTGCAGTTCATCAGAGATGTATCTAAAAAACATGTTTATTCAAGATAAATGAAAAAAGACACACACCTATATGTGCAACACAGCCATGCACTTACATGTGAGGGGATGTAGATGTCGTAAGGGTTGCCCGAGTCCACGTCAATGACATGGAAGCCCACGCTGGAGCCGTAGATGACCTTTAACCTCTGGCCTTCCTCCACTGTCAGGTCAACCAGCTGGGGTCGATGCTGCAGCTCAGTGAATGACTGAAAGTCAGAGGATGACAGACAGACAGACAGACAGCGGAAGTGGATTTACGGAAGCAGAGAGGGGGAGCAGAGTAAAAATCTTGATGTCATATGATACATATATTACTTTGTACACAGACATGCAATCTATATATTCATGTGTTCAGCGCGTAGGTTTGTGAGCATTAATATGTCATGTGCATGTTTGCATTTCTGTACCTTAAAGGCCATGAACTTGTGGTAGGGTTTTGGAGCCCAGGCATAGATTTCCACAGAGTTCTTAAGAGCAATCACCAGGAACTTAATCCTCTCATATTTAACTGGAAACACAACAAAGACACATACGCACAATTTAGCACAAAACAAATCAAAACTGCTATTTTATTGTATCACTCGAACCCTCAAACAGCCCAACCCAGTGCATATAATGTGCATTAGATTATGGTGACACGTTGTTTAATAACTAACGTAGTTCACATTGCATGTCATCATTTATGTGAATGGCAAAACACCATTCTTGGTTTCTCGTTTATTTAGGTATCTGTTCCCATTCCCCTTGCCGGTCTAAAGCTCCTGCAGTCAGACATTTTTTTTGTTTTAGTTTATCTAGAATATAATTCTACTTTCATAAAAATTACAAAAAAAGTCCATATTAGGGCTGCACAGTCATAGTCAGTCCTATCTCCACAGTGCGGTGTCAGCACTGGAGAATGCCTGCACACCATTATCATTCTGCTACAGAGGAAAAAATGCTCTGGCTTTTTTGATTTTTTTTTTTTTAAAGGTCCCATATTGTGCTCCTTTGTAGCAGATTAATTAAAGTCTCACATGTCTTCACAGGGTGTCTTTCAGTTTTTCTGCTCAAAATACTGCAAAGATAGTTCATTTCTCCATGACTGTATAACCCCTGGTTTTATGGCTGATCTAAACGGGCTGCTTTGCTCTGAAAAACAATTGGTTGCTGCTGCTTTCCCCGCCCCCTTCAGGAAGAACACACTCTTTGACCTGGACCATTATTGGGTTAGTTATAAGCTAAATAGGGTCAAATTCTTACTCGTTTGTAGAGCTGGGAGACTAACTAGTTGGAGAAAGAGCTTGCGGAATGGCAGAAGATCATTCTACATAACCCAATAAAAATGGATTTAACTTCAAACCAATCACAATCATTTCAGGTGATGCTTAGCTCAGGATAAAGCAACAGTGCCCCTATTAAATAATCTTTCTGGTTGAACATTTCTATGCACAGAGGCAAACGCTGAAAAAAAAATGGCAAATTCACTGAAAGAAGGATCTGGTTGTTGCACATCTAAATAGAAGCTTGCTATTTTTAGTCTGAAGGTTGCGGTTTCCTGTTATGTAGGTGATTTTGAAAGCATGTAGATAGCGGAAGACAGGACACATGAAATGTGCAATGGAAATGGCAGGCTTTTATCTGTAGCTGACATCCAGTGAGTCAGACTTCAGGCTGTATAGCAACTTCTTTACAGTGTTAAGTAGCAAAGTTAAAATGCTTCACCATGCTTTATTTAGAATTTTTTCAGACCACTGTGTTATACTTATATACTGCATTATTTTGCTTGTTTGTGATAGTAGTGTAGCTGTCTATATAACCTGTATTTAGAATATTATCCACTTTCTTTTCTTTTTACAACTTATTAGAAGATGATCTTTCATGGACAAATCTTCACATCAAAACCATTTTGGACATATAGAAACAGTTTCTTACCAACTTTATAATGCACACAGCCCTCCAGCTCTCCAACTGTAATCCAACCCTGCTTCTTCTCTACTTCCGGGTCATTGTGTAATATTCTGTTCCTCAGCCAGGACAAATAGTAGACCCGCAACTTATTCTTTTTCCCTGAGAGGGGAGGGACAAACACAGAAACAGAAAGGAGATCAAATTTACTGTGATAAAGTGACAAATGGCAAAGAATTTAAAACTCTGGCAGATTATTTGGCTACTGTGAGGAAGTGAGATGAAAAACTAGGTGGGAATACACATAAATGTTATTCTAATCTGTTCTTACACTTTAAACATTTACATTATTTTATGTTGAGAGAGCAAAACATCTATTAATATGTCAAACAAATAAGATTCTGAAGGTACAAAAGCCATTCAGCTCTGGACAATAAAGTACTTCAACAGAGCTGAGAACTGATATGTTATTATATATAAAATAATGCAATCTGCATTCAGACATGAGCATGCTCTGTGCGTACTGTGTGAATGTTGTACCTACCAGATATAGTAACTAGCACATTGAGGCCCTCCAACACATCCATCTGTAGGAAACGCCGTCTGGTAATCAGGTTATAGACTTTACCTTGTCCACTTCGGTCAAGCAGCATTAAACCGTTCTCTGTCCCCACCAGCAGGTTCACACCTAAACACATACATACACACAGGAGTCAGAGACACAATAAGACAAACAACAAGGCAGAAACGTAAGAGATATTTAGGTTAGAGGATTTTCTTGTGTAGTGGGGAGGATCAAGGATGTTTACCCCAGAGTGCAGCACACAGGATCTCAGAGTTGAAGCGCTTCTTGTATTTACGGATCTCTGGCGTGTCACTGTGAGGTCTGATGTTGGTGGGGTTGACATTCACCACGGAGATCTTTCTGGCTTCGTTCAGTCGGGCCTGCTCCTGCCTCAGCAGCTCATTGGCAAACATGGCTGAAAAAGCACAGAAGAAGCCGGAGATGGAGTATTTTGACAACTGTCTTGACTTTAGCACCAACATGAATAATTTCAACGACACTATTCACTGACTAACTGCTCCTACCTTCTGCTGAGTTCTCATTGTCATCACTTGGGGAGGTCTGATAGACCCGCGGATCAACAAATGGGGTAAATGATGCTTTGGACCCGCCCACACCAAACTGTAAAACAACAAAACAGTGAGTAATTGTTCTGCAGTAGCCTGTTTATAGCAACATACACATATTAGTTTCAGGAATGGGTGTTGATATGCATATGTATGGTTGCGAGGCGTGTCCGACCTCGGCCATGTCGCTCAGCTCCTGCAGCGCTGTGGTAGGCGTGGCTGACGGAGAGTTGCTCTGCTGCACCAGGTCAGGGAGGTTACCATGGTTACTGTGATTCCCAAACCCATTACTCTCAGTGTGACCACCTCTCCTCCTTTCCTCTGCCTGGTAGAAAGAAAACTACATGTCAGTATCAAGGGAACTTTACAGGAAAGTGAGGAAATAAGAAGATAAAGTGGCAACGTGGAGGCAAAATTAGCTAGAATTACAGTGGAATATTATGTAAACCAAGAGAATTTCCTCTGTTTTAATTCTTTTTTGTCTAAATTCATGTAGCCTGTGTGTGTGCATGCTGGAGAGCTCATTTATCACCTCTCTCATCACTAGAGTACCGTCCTTGGAGCTATTATAGGCATCTCCCAGAGGGTCCTCTGTCAGCCCTCCATACGATTCGCCACTGCTCTGCACTGCTGGCCTGCAACACACACACAAAGAAAATAAACACACACACATATTAGATCATTTACAGAGTAATTCTGCTAAAACTATACTGACAAGCTAGTGGCATGGTGCATATTCCAAACACACGCACATCTGGATGTGAATGAACACCGACAGAGCAGGCTTAAAAAGAAAACAGTGAGGGAAAAACAGGAACAGAGAAGACAACTTACATGATCCGAGGGATGTCGCTAACTGCAACTGTCCCATCATGACCCACCGTCTCCCCATCCTCATCGCTGCTCTCTGATTCTTCACTGGAGGATGAGTAGTCTGTCACCTTTGTTAGAGTACAGAGTACAAACACGAATCAGCATTTAATACAGATAATTGATCAGAGACCTTGTGAGAAAAAGACTGATAAGACAAGGTATTTATTAGGATTTATTGAAAATTACCTCTAAAACTCATTTGGAAATATGTGAATTAACAGGACTTTTGACCACTATAATGACACATACACTTCACATGTGGCAAAAATGTGGGAAACACGATACTGTTTTTACTATGTTGGACAAAAAGCACAAAAAGTATCATAATGTACAATTAAAGGCAGATAAACTTGCAAACATGAATATAAATGATGCAGGACATAAAGTATAAAGAAATTGTTTTTGAATGAGGAAATAAATTCACCGCAAACACATCTGTTAGTGCTTGTAGATGCACGTAATGTTCAAGTAACAATAAATGTAAACTTTGTTCACAAAAAGTTCTATAGGGAACCTTTAAATTAGGTCCCACTTGACAAACTGTAAAGCATTCCACCAACTACTGTCTTTGAGAACATACGAATTTGCAAAAATATATCTTAAATAATAATTTTTTTCCAATTAAGGTGTTCAATGGGAAAATATCAGCTTTCTTTATTGCTTTCTTTATAGTGTTTTGTTGGTTATATTTTTTCTTTTCCCTTTCCAATGCTATTCACAACAAAAACAGGCTTTTAGCTTTTTCAGTTCTCATTCTCAGTCATTTAAGTATCTCTGCATATGGTATTTGCAGTTGTACATGACCAAGTGCATAGAGACGGGTGACAATTTAGAAGAAAAGGCAATCATGAAGTGTCTTAATAAGATGGTGGGCCACCGAGTGTTTCCAGAATGGCTTTATTGCGTCTTGTCATTGGTTCTACAAGCTTATGAAGCTCTGCTGGAGGGACGAAACACCATTTGTCAGTCTGAAATCTCCCACAGATGTTTAATTGGGTTCAGATCTGGTGACTACAAAGGCCATAATATGTGAGTCATATCATTTTCATGCACTTCAAACCATTCAGTGATCCCTGGAGCCCTATAGGTGGTGGCTTTTTAAATCTGGAAGCAACCATTCCTATAAGGACAGAGATGTTTCATTATTGGATAGAGATGATTACTCAGAACAGTTTTGTACTGATTTGCAGTAAGAGCCAAACCATGCAAGCAAAATGCCCCTACAGCATAACAGAGCCACTTCCTCACTGTAGGAGTCAAGAGTTCAGGTTTTTCTTTTCATTTGTATGTTGTAGTCATCATTATCATTACAAAAACACCATCTTACCTTGACTGGAGGCCTGCTTCCCTCTTCTACCCTCAGTTCTCTGAGTTCCTTAGCCAGTGCACTTAAGTCCTATAACAAGGCACAGAAGAGATGAGAAACAGACAGAGTGATTTAGTTCATCAGCTCTGTATCATCAGCCTGAGGATTGAGAGACCAAATCGCATACAAGGGCACAGGGAGCAGAGGATCAAAGAATAGGACAAACCATCAGTATCATGACAAGAAGACAACTAATGTGTTGTCACACAGATATCTGGTCCTGGAAAGTCTCAAGGAACAAGAGTGCTGATTTGTGACCACCTTTTCTTAGCTTTGCATGTAAAATTTGGATTTTTTTGACAGGAGGAGTGATCACAATCACCACTTTTATTCACTCAAGCAAATATTAACTTGAAGTAACACAGGCCATAAGAAGAGAGAAAGACAGATAATCAGGCTTGATGTTCTACTGGAGTGTGGAGTTATTCTGCTCCCCCCCTGCTACCAATCACCCCCATGCCAACTGGCCCACGCCTCCTCCTCTACCGCCCTCCCCATCACCCCAGCCGATGGATCAGACCAAATCATGCAGACAGGAGGGAGGGGGGTGGGTTGACCGCTGACACACGGTGGGCTTACCAGCTCCTCCTGACCAGTAACCATGACAACAAAGAAACAGGAAAAGAGATTCAGACACTTTTCAGGTGCTTGGCAGTTCATCTTACACACACACACACACACACACACACACACACACACACACACACACACACACACACACACACACACACACACACACACACACACGCACGTATGCTCACAAACTCGCACAAGCACACATCCACATCCACTCTCTCAGGTATGTGTGTAGAAGCACACATGCACTGTCGTTGCCATTACACCCTGATACTTCAGAGTCAAAGGGAAAAGTCATCTTCTTGTGAAACCCAACTAACTCCACCATGCCGGGGGGGTAGAAGAGGGGCTCTGAAGATTGAGGCAAAAAGGAAAACCAGGATATAAGAAAAGGGGACTCGATTGTCACTAACCTCATCTATGGCTTTCTTATAGCTCTGAAGAATAGAAGGAGAAAGAGGGAGAGAGAGAGAGGCAGAGAAAGAAAGAAAGATTGGGTGAATAGTAGGAAATAAAAAGAAGAGGAGGCCTGTTAAAGGTTCCCAGAGAGGAGATCACTGTGAAGGAAAGTGAATTTTGCGTGACTTACTGCAGGTCTGCTGGGTCTGGCTGATTCACGACCTTCCTCCTGCTTGGGCTTTGCCTCCTGATTGGCTCCTGGAGGGGATCCTTCCTGCTTGGTTTGACCTATCGGAACAAAAAATGGTGATTAAAAGACGATCAAATATCACTTTTGTCCGGAAGGTTTCAATCTAAGTTGAAATTTGTGGTACCTGGATGAAAGCACATGGTCATCCATTCAACAGTTCTTAAGCTTGTAAGTATTTTTCTTTTTTTTCTTCTGTCTGTCACATTGCTATAATTAATGTGATTGCATTTAACATCCAACAGACTTGAAGGAAACCCAATCCACACTTCAGCCTCTCTCTCTCTTTCTGTGTCATGTGTTTGTCAAAGGGGGATCCATGCATATCTTAGATATCCCTCTGGCCGACTGTTTGACACATCCCTCTCCACCTCTTTCTATCTCCCTCTCTCATTTCCTCTCTTCTATCTCTCCAGAGGCTGAGAGTAACAGGGCACATCAGACAGGTTGATCAGAGCAGAACTGCGACTGACAAAGTCCCGCTGATGGCCTCTGAAGCCACGCAAGCGTATGCGGACGTTTAGTCTGTCTGCATTCTTGCAAAATCATGCACACGCACTGGTTCTTAATGGTTTACACCCATGCATATTTGACAGTTTAGGTGTGTGCATGAGTCAACATTTTTTAAGGTTTCTGCGTGAGTTCTTGTACCTCTCCTCTCGGCTGAGCCTCCCTGAGACGAAGGGGAGGAGGAAGATGACGAGTTGGAGGAGGTTCTTTGCAGCATGGCGTCCAGAGAGAGCTCCGAGCGCCGCAGGTCTGGGTTACTGAAACAGGATAAAAATGTTTTCATTCGCATTGCACTGTGCTAGACATAATCCTGGGCTACTGACTGCAAAAATGGAGTCAGTGCAGTAAGTTGGAATTTCTGCAATCAATAGCTTCTGCTTAACAATGTCAAATCTAATACCAATTTAAACAAAAAAACACAACACAATACAGTTCTATATTTCTATTTGGAAGACAGTAAGGAATAACACATGATAACTAATAAAGAGTTTTTCTTAGAAAGAAGAAGTTCTTTTGTGTTACCTGGCCCGTATGAGCTGGGAACCTGTGCGAGGGCCCAGACCCACTCCTCCATTAGGGGAGTTTTTCCTGACTAGGGCTGGGGAGATAGAAGTGGTCCTCTGAGGGACCTGGACACAGACAAAAACATACAAACACAAGACCAACACAGCTTTTACAAGCTGATTTTTCACTTGTAAAGGAGCTCAAAGTTTTTATCCTTGTTTTTTTTTTTTAAAATACACAAGACAAAAGCAAATACTGAAGCCTGTAATTGTGGGTGTGACAATAAACATTATGAGCAGCAGCTCAGTAATGTTGATTTCCTTGTAGAGTCACCTGTCCTATTTAACAAGGCCTACAAACATGTAATTAAAATAATGTCAGGGTGTGGAAAGTGAAACTTTTCTTGTATCACAATCCGGTGTGACACAAGGTGATTAAACCTTTGCCAAACTGGGTTATTTTTTTTTTTGTTTTACTGGGATTCAACATAATTTCAATCACCTCGCTTGACTGGAGAGTTCAACACTCTCTGCGAAGTTTCAAAGCACAGCTTCAATCAGATTTTAATTAAAACAAATGCGGCAAAAACAGACTTCATTGAATCAGCATTTAACACTATTCTGCACTGAACAACACTGGAGTACAGAGAAGTTCTCATTTAGGTGGAAAAAGGTAAAACAGTGAATAAAAAACAAAGCTAAACTATTGACTTAGTAATTTGATTCTGGCTTTCTGCATGGCGTTTACATGTCCTCCCTGTGCATGGGTGGGTTTTCTCTGGGTTCTCTGGCTTCCTCCCACAGTCCAAAAAAAAAAGCTGAGGTTGATTGGTAATTCTAAATTCTCTGTAGGTGTGAATGTGAGTGTGCTTGTTTGCCTCTATATGCAGCCCTGTGATACAGTGGTGACCTGTCCAGGGTGTCCCCTGCCTTCATCCTGAGTCAGCTGCTGGAATAGACTCCAGCCCAGTGCAACCCTAATGAGGATTAAGTGATATGTAGATAATGGATGGATGGATGATTAGTTTATCAACCTTGGGTGGAATGTCCTCCTCTCTCAGCCAAGCAGTTCTGTCCCGATCCCTGTCCCTCTCGCGCTCCCGGTCCCGTTCCTCCCTGCCGGCGATGCGCATTGGGGGTCCCGGGGTGTCTGAGGTGGGGTCTGAGTTTTGACGGGGCATCTCAGGCCTGGGGGAGCCAACGCTGACACCCTCGCTCAGAGCTGAACCCGTCTGGTCCTGCAGAGACTGAGAGCCAGACATGGAGCTGGAGTGGGTCTTCACTGGGACCAGGTGAGCCATCTGTGGGAGGGAAAGGAAAGAAGGAAGACAAAAAAAGATTGATAAGGAGACCTGAGCTTTTAAAAGAAGGGTACAAGGAGCAAAGAGTTTTGTGATGACTTGTTAGGAGACACACCAAACATTCACATGCCATCCTTTTGCACCCAAACACACACACACACACACCTGTGGTTCGATGGAGCGGTGGATGGGTGGGGTGCGGGCAGGCTGCATGCCCCCGCTGCTGAAGGACTCGGAGCGGGGAGGGAGGGAGGGGTCGGAGATGCGGTTGGACACTTTGTGCTGCAGCGCTGGGGAGCTCTGTCTGTTCAGCTTAGATCGCTCCTCCACCTGAGACAGGTCACATTACCACTGTCACTCACAGCCAAGCACACGGCACAACCAATCACCACGCTTGACCCGCGAAAAGGTAACGCCGTCCCCCCCATGCAACTCTACGAGCCGCTGGACCATCCTAACGTCGCTCAGCTCTGTGGGATGACAACTACAGTGTGGAATGTTGATGAAAAGAGATTCATGGGAGCCCTTTTCTTACACGTAATGAGACTGCTGCTCTGAGCGATTCAGTGGAAGTCTGGCATTTCTGGTCGTTACCCGTTATAGCACAGTTCAACCAAATCCAAACTTACACAGAAGCCCTCATCAAATGAATATCTCAAATCTTAACTGGCACATGTGGATTTGGTTCATTGTTCACCACCATCTGCCTAATCTTTGTCTCCCCTCCAGTATAACTGTTTGTGCAAATGTTTCTCTAAGTCCCACATACAGCTGAGGAGTAAGAGTGTCTGGTGGCTGTAGACAAAGGTCAAGAATGATCCCTAATCTCCTTTAGCAGACATCGCATTCAAACCACAATAATGGGTTTGAGTATGTGCAAAGGCAGTCTGTGCACATACAAAACCATGTTTCGCAGTTTGGTAAGAGTCTGAGTATCTTTTTCAACGGAACTGTGCTCATGTGTACCAAAGCAAAGGCACACTATACTTTATGTCTATGTGTGAGGAAGGCAGAAAGCTGCTCTTGCCAGCGTAATCTGATTATCAGATTATCTCCTATGCAGTAAGAGAAGGCTCCAAGGAAAGCTCCCAAATGCCAAAATCACACTGTTCCAGTCTAAACAATCTATATTGAATGGTAAATTAGGCATTGAGTCGTGACTCAGCAGGGCATAGTTTTGATAGCTGACCGACCCTTCAGGTAAATATGCGTGTGGAATGAGAATCAGCCCCTTTGGAGGCTTTCTGTAATTCTACATGAGCTCATAATCTAGCAGGATTATTCAAAGATTATGACCTGGGTCAAAGCAACTATGCCATACAGTGCCATTCCTCAAATCTGTGTTAGCAGCCCACTCGGAAGTCAACTACAATGTTGCAACTTCTATGGTGGCAGAAAAATTCAAAAATACTTTGTTAGTTGTTCACATGAAAGGCAGCTACTGATGAAGGAACAAGCTGGAGACAAACAATGTGCTACTGGAAAAGGAACAATCGGTGATTCAGGAGAAGTGCTGCTGTAGACGAAGTCGAGTTTGATCTGTGGAGGCAGTGCGCAATCAAGATTAGCACAAACATTAAGTGACCTACAAGAAAGAGAGAGATCACTGTTAGTAGCCCCCTTTATAGAAGAAAAACCTTTTGGGTAGTGCTGCTTAAATCTCAATTTTGTGTATTTGGGTTTGTCACTTGTTAACACCTCCGTTCTTCACTGTCAGGAATTTGTATTCACTATGGTAGTCCTGGCTGAAATTTTGCATTTTTGTTCCCAAGAGGAAGCAAGGTTTTATTTCCACTCCATTTCTATTGGTAACCCCTGTTCCAAGTCTGAATCATTTGCCTGTTTCTTTTTCAAAGCTAGATTGCACAAGTGGTGCATTGTCCTTGGTGTCACATTAGGAGGACGACCACTGCAGCTCTGATTAATGGTACTAAGGCTTGTTCTGTATGTTCTGATTACTGTTCCAAAGTTGTTACTACCCAAAAACTCTTTCTACTATGGAGGGATAACGGCGCGAACAATCGCATCTACACAAAGAAAAAAACAGAAAAAAATGAGGAAGAACAGAGGGATGACAGAGCACTTCTTTGTTTGTTAGAAGGATCCCACCACCACTTGCACTTAGCCAGGACCCATCACCAAGCTGGGATTTGATTGACTGGTTGACTGACCTAAAGGGAAGCTTGGCCGGGTGGGTTTCCCCGATGCCATCACACCCAATGTCTAGGAGAAGACTCACCAAGGTCGCATTGTGGGTGATAAGGGTTGTAGGGGGCTGGCAGGGTGGGGCATAGGTGCAGGGTTGTAGTTGAGGCTAATCTACCTCTACATCAGAGTGATATTAGACTGTCCCTGAACATCAGCATCTCTCCTTTGGATCCCAATCCCAGTACAGAATATTTTCAGTATATAAAAGAGAACCATTCCAGCTATATAAAATGTAAATATTCAACTTACAAGGGATAAATGTATATACAAAGTCTTTATTATAGACTGTTTGTGTTTAACTGCATACTTCTATGTTTGTAAGAACTTTTAGACCTTGGAGGTAAAAGTATTTCTCAAAAGTGAGGATATATTTGACAATATCAGTAATCACAACTCTATCCAAAATCGAATCAATATTAAACAATACAACACTGTTCATTTAATTAGATAAGATTTGAATCTTTATTTTTTTGATTACTTCCTATGTCCACCTCTATTTTTGATGAAAGTTGTAATTTTCCTTAGCATGGAGGATACAATAAAATTTGTGGACACTTGTTGTGCCTTTCTTTAGATAATATTTTTCAGCTACTGTTTACTGGAGTTGTTGTGTTGCTCTACTTTTATATTCTGTTCTTCTGGACTCAAGTAAGGCAACATGCTTGGGCAGCTCATAGTGTTCACTTGTTTCTTCTTGCATGATTTTGGCACTGTGCTTTGGATGGTTATCATCTTGAAAAATTTCTCATCTGCCAGGAGACTTGAAGTTATCTTATTTGCCACTATTTTGATATATCTACAGGTATTCGTGCCTCATATCACACTCCCACCTCTGTGCTTCACTGTCAGAAATTTGCATTCACTATGGTCGTCCTGGCTGAAATTTTGCAGTTTTGTTCCAAAGAGGAAGCAAGTTTTTCTTCCCCCCCATTTCATTTCCATTGATAATCCCTGTTCCAAGTTTGAATCACTTGCCTAAGTGTTTTTCAAAGCCAGATTGTGCAAGTAGTGTATTGTCCTTGGGGTCACTTCAGGAGGACGACCACTGCAGCTCTGATTAATGGTACTATGGCTCGTTCAATATCTTTTGATTACTGCTCCAAAAGCATTTTTCATTGGCCACTGATCTTCCTATATCCTTTTCTACCTTTGACAAGTCAAACAGTAGACTTAAGATACAGACAGACAGATGCAGCCGATAGCTCCTAGATTTATGAAGTTTTGATGTTCACAGGTCATTTTCTAACCATATTCGTTCAGTTAGGTGATTTGGAAATTGCTTACTTTTATTTCAATGATCACAGGTTTTTTTTTTCACTTTTAGTGAGTTTCTACATGAGGGCCTGTTCTTTTCAATGTAGTCTTTCTAAAGTATTTGTCTTTAATTTTTCATCAGACAAAATACTCTAGACATAATGCAGTTATTGAGAGGTGGGACAATCTAGAATCATTGTACTTTTAAGTGATATTGCACAGGGGTGTACTCGTTTCTGTTGTACATTGTACGATCAATGAGACAACTGACACAGAAGAAATGTGTCATCATAACCTCCATGTGGTATCAACTAGTACTAAACAGACGAGGTTGTCCTCAAATTGTAGTTGTGATGGCCGGGGCCCAGAAACGGTCAAATTTTTTTTTTTTAAATCACAAATATAGAAGTACAAGTGTTCTTATATACACATCTGCTTTGGAGAAGAGTCTAGGGCTCTGCTCCAACGGGTGTGATCAGGGTCTGGGATCCAAAGGGAGAGCCTCTTGGGGAGCAGTGAGGTGTAACATTAGGTGAGATAAGGATGGGAATGGAAGTCTGGTTGGACAAGAGGAGGGTGGCTTGGAAAGGTGGATAACGTATCATGGTCATGTTGGACCCAAAGTCGACAGGAGACATTAGAGGGGAGCCAATGCTGGACCCTGATCTTGAGGATGTGGGAGAGCATGAGGGCGTGATTTGTGGTGAAGTCAGAGGAGAAAGACACAACGATGGAACTGAACTGATTGGACTTCGGCGTTCCAAGTGTTCGGCAGAACAACTACTCTGTAGATTAGCCAGGTTGTGTCTGAGTAAACCATCGGGGGCAGAAGCATTAAGGTCACACATAGAGGAGCTACCTCTCATTGCATTGTACCCCTGTGTCCCTAATGATCTGCCCCGAGTAGAAGGGGGGATAGGGAAGCAACTGCTATCTGGGACTTGGAGAAGATTGCCACTGTTTGAGGCAGGTGAATAGGAGTTCCTCTGTCTAGCTAGGGCAGAGTGGAGAGCATTTACCGGGAAGGATTGAGAAAAGGGGTCAGTTTCGTCAAAGTCCTCCGAGTCTGAGGACAACATAATGTTCCCACAGCTGTGAGCTGGCTTCATCTGTGTGTGCCACCCTCCTTTATAACCAGGGTCTATGTCTACATCTACTCTTCTGCAGGGTGAGTGTGACCTGCTGCGAAGATGATCACTAACCGGTTTGAGCATATTGTTGGAAACAGGGTTAGAACCAGAGTGGGGATTCTGGACCTTTCCTGGAGGATGCAGATGAAGAGCCTGTGGGTCTGGAGACAATAGCCCCTGGATGGCTGCCTGATTGGGGGCAGATAGAGGCCTGTCTCTGTGTTTATCTTTTTGATTGCTAGGACCAGGTGAATAAGGGTTGGGTACTGGATTAGACTGACTGACTGGTCCTTGACTAATCCGCCTCGGGCTACGACCTCTTTCGCAGTGTTTCTGCGCCCGAAACTCCCTGACCTGCTGACTTATCTCCTGCTTCAACCCTGGATCTAGGGACTCCCCAGGTTCTAATGAAATACGAATATGGGGGAGGTGGTTGGAGAGGAGCTGGGCAGCATGGGAGGGGCTTCGCCTAGGGGCCTGAGCTCTGGGCTGGCCATGAGGGCTGGAGGTTGGTGCTGGTTGGTTGAATGACTGGTGATGTCGAAGGTGGGAGCGAGGTGGGTTACCGTGAGCATGCTGCTGCTTCAGGACCTAAGAGTAAGAGTCAGAGGAGGGTGAGCAGTACAACAAACACAAAACAGACACCATACAGTGCAAAGCACCAACGCTCATTTTAAAAAGGTAGATTCAGAAAGCAAAATCTCGACTCGTGCTCCTTCAAGAACCGCTGGTAGGAGTAGGACCTGCTGAATGAGACATTCACAAGACAAAAAGGCCACTTGTGGACGCTGACTTTCAAAACATCACTCATGTCATTTTTCGTGCACAACTTTCCTCAGAACTGGTACATTTCCTCATCCAAGAATTTTGGAAACTAGCTCATCACAGCTTCACACCCGCATGCATGCTTTTATATGCCATGCATGTTGGGACTTACCTCTTTTGCCCAGGCAGGCTTGTCATTAGGATTGATGACATCCTTGTAGTGGTAAAGCTGTTTCTTCTCTGCTTGTCGTCCCTCCTGCTGCTGCTGCTGCTGCTGTTGTTGCTGCTGCTGCTGTAGAGACACCAGGTAGGCTCTCTCCTGCTGCAGCTGCCTCTGTAGCCGTTCCGCCTGTCGCTGCTCCTCAATCTGCTTACGCTTGTACTCCTGGAGGGGCAGAAACGTTGAAAGTGAGTGGAAGGAGGATGGACAGATGGGTCACAAGTGAGGGCTGGTATAGGAGGAAAGACAGAAAGAAAGATTAAGGTGAGTGGAGAAATGGAACTGAAGGTTGTGAAAGGAGACAGAGATCAACACCAAAACAAATTTTCTAATTCACCCTATTTCTAAACAGAAGCAATTGTAATAGAAGTTGCAAAGCATAATTATTACTTTTAGTATTTACAAGCTTCGTTTTACAGCATAACTTGAATAGTTGGCACAATGTGAAGCAACTGAGGAACTCTCACTTGTTTTGTTTGCAAATGCTATCAGAGAGACACAAGTCTGTCACCAGATTTGAGTCATGCATTCACAAAAATATGCACAACAGCTGATAAACACAAACAATGACAACATGAAGACACACTTGTCACAACTGCAACCACAAATGCAAGGCTGATGATGGATAAAGGGGACCAGGACATCAGATGTAGGATTTTGATTGATAACATGAAACAGGGTAGTGGAAGGTAAGTTTTAAGAGGGAAGGAGGCAGGAAGGAGAGAGTAAAAAGTGAAGGGGAAGACGTCATGATATGGCTCGTGGTTTTTTAGTGGCTTGTGTGGTTTACATAGGTTGGATCTCAAAAATTTCCTTGCAGGTTCTGCACCTAATTTCAAACTTTAAGCTTGATAAAAACAGCATGAGATAAATGCTACACACCATACTTCATAATTCCTTGCACTTTTCAAGCTCAACTGTTGCTTGAGACAAGACTGGGGCATCGAGAGAAACGCTCTGTGGAAAACAACATTGTCCTATTTTCTCTTTGCGTAGGCCAACATGACAGGGCTGCCAAAACATTATTTTTGCACCCTCTGGGGAATCCTTTGAGATCCAGCCAACTTAATGATACCATACATGCAATCAGTGATGTGAATAAATCCACACAGGCATTAGAGATAAGCGATTCATTGTTTCATGTTTTCCCCCCCCAAATCTGTAGCTCTAACAGGCTGAGGAGGTTCTGACTGTGGATTCCTCGGTACGACAGCCACTCGGGGCCATGCAGTGGGGATATGGGACCACACAGCACAGATGGGGAGCGGTAGTAACACGTGGGAGGGCCATGATTACCAGCAATAAAGCCTGTTCCTGCAGTAGCTGCTGCTGGAGAATCTCTAACTGCCTCTGCTCCTCTTCCAGCTGTCTACGGATATACTCCTGAGCAGCATGTCGGCACAAGGAGATAGAAAGAGCATGAGAGAAAAATCAGGAAATTTGAACACACGGAGGGAGAGAAAACAGAAAGAGGAACTAGAGAAGATAATATCCTGAAGTGGCTATGAATGAGGAGAGAACATGATAGTAAGAAAGCCAGACGAAGTGAAGAAGACAGTGTCCTCAAACAATCGTAATATGTTACAAAGGAAAACTGGCAAGGATATCTTTCCAAAACAGCTGAAAAAAGCGTGGGAGGAGAGCCAATGGAGCGATAAAGAGGGAGTCGGACAGACAGAATATACACATCAGAAGTGTAGTTCACAGAGAGGACAGGAGAAAGAACTGTTAAAAGAAAGAAAGATACAGAACAAGTCAAAATATAAGAAAGAGTGGGACCAAAATTAGAAAGAGGGTCTCAGAGAAAGCTTCAGAAACAAGGTCCACGATTTAAACCTGACTTTGCTATACTGACAGCCTTACAATGTCATTTTCCTTATTTTCTAAAACTTTATAGGAGGAATTTTCAATTTCAGTGAGGAACTTTTAATAGCTTTTTGACATACAGAACACAATGACGACAAAAATGGGAAATAAAATGAGTGCAAGAGAGAAGAAGGATCACTTGAGATAAGGGAATATTCCAACAAAAGATCTGCCAGCACTAAAGGACAAAGTATGGATGAAGAGAAAGGAAACTCAGGGGCTGAATTTATATCATTTTATGCAAACTTTATGTAATGTAGCAAGTTTTAGTACTTTTTGTTGAATATTTCAAAAAAAGATTTATGTATTTAAGATGGAAAACATTTGGCTTTTATCCGTTTTTGTCAAGCTTTGAGCTGGGTTTTGACATTTTATAAAAGACTGCACATAATACAGCTAGAACTGAAGACGAAAATTCCTTTAGACATTCAGACACAATATTATGAGACCTCAAATGTGTCCTTGGATCTCAACAGGACCCTAAAGTACGATCAGTAATAGAATGTACTGCTATATTGTGAAAATCTAACCATTAGTCATCACCTTACAAATGGTTCTGGATTTCTGAAACGTGAAACAAGATAAACATTAGCTGACACTACAGAACTTTCCCACAACTACTGAATATACATCTTCAGCTGTCCGAAACATCATGAAATTACCAAGCTGTTGAATTAAAAGAAGGCTATCCGGAAACTAACAGACCCAGGAGGTGTAGTCATTTACAGGCATAAAGTAAGAGCTGAAAATAAGAGACAATAAAAGAAGAATGTGGCCATAAACAGGAAAATTAAGAAATCACACAGCAACTGTATAATTAGATCCTGTGTGTCTGAAGTCCTAAAAGAAATTTAGCAAAATACGTCCTGGAGGTAGTTTAAGCAAAACAGAAAGTGAAGACAGTCTGAGACATTTGGTATAAAAGAAACAAGCAAACAGAAAACAGGGTTTCAGGGCAAATGATGGATTTTAGCCTTGAATCATCATCATATTCCTCTAGCCCCACACTGCCTGTTTACATACTGTATTGGAGTTTGAAGATAATATATTAGCAAGTGTATGAACCTGTTCTCTCTCTGCATGCCTCCTCTCCTCCTCTCTACGGAGCTGCTCCATTTCCTCGTAGCGTCTCCTCTGTTCCCTCTCATGCTGTTTCCTCAGCTCTCGCTCTCGCTGCTGCTGCTGTTGATGTCAAGGAGGAAGGGAAGAACATGGAAGATTCACCATCAACACACCATGAATTGTCTCCTTTCATGCACAAATTAAGAAAACATGCCTCAAAAGAGAGAGATTCAGAAAAGCGCTAAAAATTTTTGATTTGCGCCCTCGTTCGATCTGCTTTCTTTCTGTTACGTTTCACACCTTCTACAGTGGATTCGCACTTTAACCAACATGCCTGCCTTTGCGCACACAGAGTCCCAGACACACACTTGGCCCTGACTGGTGGGGTCATGTTAGTTGAGCCGAGTCATGGTGCTTAGCCGTGCGTTGGGAGGCAAGCCCTGGTGGGAACCCGGAGAGAGTACACAGATTATGGGCTAAGGATTTCCTTCTGTAAGCCTGCTTTCTGGTACTAAGAGAGCAACACTGGGGAAAAGGCTGCGTGTGTCTTTATAATACTCTCTTTCTCTGTCCTCTACCAATATGTTCAGTTAAAACTACTAAAGTTTAAATATCCAGAACGAGGAAGAATTATGTGTCCATATAGGGCCTAAAGAGTGTCACAGAAGAAAGCATGGAGAGTTCATGTATTTCAGGCAGTTCAAATAGAATACTATAGTCATTTATGCAAAAATTACCTCTGACACTGTGCCATGGCTGATAAGTTGACAAAATATATTTGAATGAGCTGTTTTGGTACATTTGCAACAGGTACTTTTTGGGCTATCAACACTCTGAACCCATAAGTCCACCTGTAAGTTTGAAAAATATGTTGTCTTTTAAAAATCTACAAAATTACAGCATGTATCACAGCCAGAAACGGTAAAAACAGAAATAATTGTCAGATTTTCAACTTACTGATTGTCCTGAATCATCATCATGATCTGTTTAAAAACCAAATCTAAGTTTCAAATCATGAAAGTCCATCCAAATCACTTTATGAATTCCATCATATTTAAAATCTGTCAAAAACAGCATTCGTGTTCACCAAATTAAGGAAAAACATTCAAATTCTGCTCTTTTTGGGTTCTATCATGTATCATTAGTGACTCAGCTACAACTGACAGTAAAGTCACAAAAGTTGTGGGACTTTTTGGCTGAACTGCAGGCTGTGTGGTTGTGGTGGTTCCATAGAGGTGCAGGACTATATTGCATGATAAAAACAAAACATGCCTAAAAACAGCATGGGGTTCAGAGGGTTGATGGTACTGTACAATATCCATACTTGCTGTAGATACACTGATCAGCCACGACATCAAAAACCACCTGCCTAATATTTTGTAGATTCCAGCTGTATCAACAAAACTTACCCATTTATGGTATGAACACAGGACCTCTAGGGGTGTTCTGTGGTGTCTAAGACCAGAACATTGATAGAGGATGTTTGGGTCCAATAGGTTGTGGTTTGGGGCTTAATGAGATTAGGGAGCTTGTCTCATAGAGGCTAATTGGACTAAGATCTGGCGAGCCTCAAGGCCTGGTCAAGAGGCTCTTGGTTGTGTTCCTCGAGCTATTTCTCAGTAATTTTGGAATGTCGCAGGATACATTATCTAGCTGGAGGTAGGCTGCTGCTATCTGCTGCCATGGAGAGGTGTGTTTAGTCTGTTTAGGTGGGTGGTATGTGGATCTAAGCAGAACTTTGCCTTGTAACAAGGTCATTCATCACTTCATCCGCCAGTGATTTCAATGGTGTGGCTGATCGAGGTAACTACATCCAAGTTCGACCTACATGCCTCCTCTCCAACCAATCTCGACTCACCTCTTCTAGCCGCCTCCTCTGCTCCTTCTGCTCCTCAATGCGTTTCTGCCTCTCGGCCAACAGTAGGCGTTTGTGCTCCTCATTCTGCTGTTGCTCCAGCTGTTGCCGCCGCTGTGCTTCCGAACGTTCCTTATTGGCCAGCTGGAGGCGCAGGAAGTCTCGCCTCAGGGTTGACTCTCCAGGGATGTTAATAATGGAGCTGGGAATGGGTCAATTAAAAAAAAAAAAAAAAAAAAAAACAGTAGAAAAACATTATTTTTAGTTAGTAGGGAAAATGTGAAGTATGTGTTGGGTATAAAGTTAGTTGGTTAATATGGGTTTAAATTGGTACAGTGTGTTTGAAGAAGATACTGACCTTGGTTCACCCATGTCTCTTTCTTCATCCTCCTCTTCACTGCCACTGTATTCATATTCTGTCTCATCTGTTGGAGTGAGAGAGAGAGAGAAAGAATAAAAGAAATAAAACACAAGTAATTACCAATGGAGAGCAAAGCCATTCCACTTCACGTTCAGAAGTTTTCACTTGAACTACCTCCGTTCATTACCAAACCGCTCACGATTTTGGCATTCCCAGATCCTCGTTCCTTCAAGGCACTTTCTTTTAGCCGCTTTGAATAAGAGTATAAATTGTAATTTTACTGTGTGTAGCGAGGTGGAGAACATTAGCTCGGAGCTCTTTCAGCCGGTCGGGGGCTTAATGCATAACAGCCGCAGAAGAGGCCCAGCTCTTCCCTGAGACACATCCACACGGACCCGTCCTCGTAGTGTGACAAAGTGACAGCTGGAGAAATTCACAGTCCCCACAATGACAAGACATTTCTATATATCATTGTGACGTCCGCCCTGCAGTATGTTGTTTCTTGAAGCGGTTAATGTGGTTCTTACTGCCGCTGTTCTGTGTCCTACTGTCAGTCTATCACTCAGACACTCATGAGCGTGCGTTCGCATCGTAGTGGAGTTTAATGGAAGTCTGTCACTTTCATTTCCCGCCTCGCTGCAAACCACGAATGCGCCGGGCATGTGCGTGAGAATCCGAGTTTGTGTTTGTATCTGAAAGCCTCACCCCCCTGCACTGAGCCTTTTTTTCATGCAACAAGTGTGTATTCATGTGTGTGAGAAAGCATGTCAGTCATATATTCAATGGGTGTGCTTGCTGAAGTCTAGACGAATCAGTTTTTCCCGCAATAAACGTTCAGAAGATGTAGATTTTGAAGTTGCTGTAGTGGAAAAAGTATTCAGATCTTTCACAAATGAAAGTCCTGCATGACAAAACCTACTTATCCTACGCCGCATTAAGCTAAAAGCAGTGGCTGATTGTTAACGCTGAAGCATCAGTGTTTCAGCAGCATGTTGCTGTTGTAGCTGCTGCAGGTTTGAACTACTTCATATACAGTTGTAAATAAAGGGACTGCAGATATATCTGAGGGGTTGTCAGATGATTAATGGGAGCAGAAAGAAGAAAAAGTCTATTCTACAGATTCATTTTCAGTTTTTGGACTTTTTCTCTAATCATTGATTTTTTATAAGATATTAGAACATTTATTGAAATGAAACCATGTGTAAAGTTAGAAAGGAAAATCACTGTTTGGTGAAGCCAAAGCAAACATCTGAAATGTGACCCTGACTACACACGGCTTTAAGTTAGAGGTCAGAAGCCAATAAAGTTGGAAACCACTGATGTGATCTTTAACAATTTGCTGCATGTTAAAAGTTTGTTATATTGCCCATTGTGTAAACTATTAATCTTAAAAGTAACTAAAGCTGTCAAACAAATGTAGTGGAGTACAATCATAAAGCAGCACAAATAATGTTTTTCATTGTTGGTCACTGTGTCCATTTTTACAATACCTCAGTGTAATTCAGTTTTATGGTTTTTAATTTTATTGTAATCACATCAGCCTCATTGATCATTGTTTAGTCACCTACAGGCATATCGGCGCAGTAGTACAGTTATGCTAATACAAACCAAGGATTTCATCCTGCTGCTTCACATTAAAAACACAGCAAGACGCAGCAAGACAACCGACTCCTCACTGTGCTCTACTGTTGTGTTGGAATAGACTTGCAGCATGTGTCACAAACTGTGCTTGCTTATTACCAGTAACCATAAAAGACCCCAAATAAGCCAGAAAAGGAAACTTACAAGATTGAACTATGTATCTTCAACTGAAAATAATTTCTTTAAGATTTGAGTTTTGGCAGGAAATAATGCAAATAAATGATCTGAGCAGGTGCCACTAGTATCTTTTCAGGTGCTGGAAACTGTAGCTTGTTAATGAACCTGTTGTTTCACCTGCCACACGTGTATCACTGTGTATAAATGTGTTCAAATGGAGGTAACCCTCACCTCTTTCTCCTCTCTTCTTCTTGGTGCGGTCAATGTGGTCCTTCAGCTGGATGCGGATTTGTCTCTCGTTGGGCAGGTCTCTGATGAACGGGTGTTTGAGGAGCTGCTCTGTGCTGGGTCTTTGGCTGTGGCTCTTCACCAGACAGCTCTCTATGAAGGACTGGAACTTTTTCGACCTAAAAACCACACAAAAGCGCATACCGGAAATGCATCTGAAAAACTTCACCGTATGGCATTTAATTTCCCTGCTCTTACTCTGATGTGTCTGGAAATATGGAATGCAATTGTTAAGACGCACACTCACCACTTCTTTGACTTGAGTCTGGGGGCCGGGTTCCGTGGAATGAGGAAGAGGGCTCTCATTGGGTGCATGTCACACAGTGCTAAACAGTCAGATATTAGGTAGCAAACAAAGGAGTTAGGGTGCATGTTATTAGGTAATTGCAAAATTATCACACATCCATGTATGTTCAACTTTGGTGAAACCAAATTATGTCCTTCCATTACAGTGAGCAAGTATCTTGGCCGGATCAAAAGTTGTTTTTTTAAAAACTAAAATTAATCAGAAGGCGGCAGCTTGTCCTGTCACCTGTAATGATAACAACTGCACCTCTAGGAATAAGATAATGAACAAAAGAAAGACCAAACATCGGGCAGCAGCTTGGCAATGTGACAACCAATTTTGTATTTGCTCCTTAATTAAAATGATGGCTCAGTTGCAGCAGCCTGGACAGACAAATGATCCGACTGCTGATTACAGCGATCTACTGCAGCAGCTCTAAGAAATGAGGTGTTGAGTGGATACGTACGTGGTGCTCCTTCAGCCATCTCTATCGCTGTGATTCCCAGTGACCATAAATCGCTCTGAAATCAAGGGAATATAAATATTTAGGGTGATGAGAAAAGTGAGAGGATCTTTAAAGGAAAGGAGGTTGTTAAAATCACCTTAAAGTCGTATGTGGCGTCGGGGTTTTCATCACAAGCGATGACTTCGGGAGCCATCCAATATGGCGTTCCGATAAATGTGTTCCTCCTTCCTACTGTTCTGTCCAACTGGGCCGAAACTCCAAAGTCCACTATGTACACAGATGAAACCAGTTAGCTTTACTGCAATACCCAACATGCAAAAGCTTCCCCAGTTCACATGTATAATCCCCTCCTCGTTGGGATTTAAGGGGAAGAGGAGGGAGAAAGAGACAGAATCCCTTCTTCAGCAGTCTGCCCCATGAACGGCGACAAAGAGATGAGTAGGCCGGTATTCAGCATAAAAAGAAGAAAGAAAAGCCACACGCGCCGCCATCTGAAACTTCACACCGCCTACAGCCCTCCCTGGCCCTAAAGCCATTTTGTCAAGTGAGGGTTAGATGACAGACTGACCTAGTTTGACCTCTGCGTTCTCCGTCAGCAGGACGTTCTGTCCCTTGATGTCTCTGTGGATGACCTTGTGCTGATGGAGATGAGTCAGACCCTGCAGACGGTGACAGAGACAGGAGGCTGTGACGGAGAGTCAATGCAGCAACAAGCCAAAATGTGATTATTATTATTATTACTATATAAAGAGCTCATTTCCAAAAGGAAGCGTCGTGGAGCAGTGCTAGCAGCTTCTGGGTCGCTGATGTGCAGCTCACCTTGACCTCTGACCTCTAAAAAGACTCCTTACAAGGAAAAATGCTTATCATAATTGCAGCAGTAGAAGTAATATCACAAGTTTTAGCTGTTGGATTTCAGTATTTATTATTTGTAGTATTGTACAGGTCTAGATTTTAGTGGCAAAACAGTCTAACCCACAACCCAATACAATACAGCATTGCAGTGGCGCTTAGAATGTTAGACCATTCTTGAAAACACAAAAGTCTGGACCCATTTTTCTCAAAAACTACAGAAAGTGGGTTAGACCACTCTGCTTCCAAACCCTTCAAATGTTATGTATACATGGTATGTTGTTCTTATGAGAATCTTTCATTCTCTTTTTAAATAATCTTTTTATAGATGGCTTAGAAGTATTTTTTGTTTTTTTATTTATACACTTCTGACTGATGCACTTTACTGTTGTAGAAGGACAAACAAAGATATTCTATTCTATTCTTAAATGCATGAAAAATTCCTTGTTGCTAGCATAAATAAATGAATTGAATGGTTCAGTAAATCCAGCAAACTACATCCATGCGTCAGATATTTATGTCTTCACAGTTTTAGAAATATTTCACTAGAGCATCTTGTATTGACTGTAAAGCAACTGAAATAATAACAAGTAAAAAACAGAGAAATGTGAGGCATTTGGGAAAAACACAGTGAAAACATGAAAAAGAAACAGAAAGAAGGGCGATAAAGAAAGCATAAAAACGTAAAGGGGCAGAGGCAGCACGTCAAGGCAAAACAGAAAGCACAAAACAAGATGAGAGATGAGGGGTGAACAAAGAAAAAGAAAAAAAACAGTGGATGAAAAGAAATCATTGTTTGGAGCAGCACTGCGTATAACTGACAAGATGCAGTGATATTGCTGCTCTGTGTTTGCGGCCAGAGTCCTCAGCATCCAAAACATATCACAACAGATTGCCCAGATAGGACGTGGGGGGTGAATGAGTGCAATTTTCCCAGGAAAATTCAATACATGGCTTCACATCAGTCCATAACAGAGAGATACAGTCCATAACTACCAGCGATTGCTATCACAGTACAGCTATGTGTCAATCATATAGCACACATTTTTAAAAAAAAAAAGGGTAAAGGCATCATACCAAGGAATTAAGGATATAGGAACTGTGGATTTTATCAAATCAATTTTTTTTTTTGTTTTTTTTTTTTACTATAGTAACAATTAAATTAGGCTTTTTCTGGCTGTTGACAGGTTTAATCTGCTCTTGTCTCATTTTGAACACTAAAGAAAACAATAAGAAATAGATTAGAGCCAAGTCAAAATCCCATTAGTCCAAAAGTGAAACGTGTCCTTCACTGAACCTGTTTTGACTCACCGATGGCTTCTCATATTGACACTTGATTTATTATCTCATTCTTGCTGTTAATTGCAATGCTAATAGTTCAAGATCAGTGCTACTTACCCTGAGAATCTCTCTGCAGATGTAAGCGGTCCACTCCTCCTTCAGAGAGTTACCCTTGGTGTTCTTGATCAAGTCTGTCACTGAGCCAGCGCCACAGAACTCCATCACCAGCTACACACATATACACACATACAGATTTGATCACTGACTGCCAAAACCAGCAATCCTTGTTTACTAATCATGTTCTACAATATTATAAATAAATTAACCACAAAGATTTCATTTTTTACTCGTTATCAAGTACTAAGTTACAGTCAATATGGTGTTTGGTTAGCAAGTGATACTATGTGCCAAGATCATGCTAACAAAGCTATGTCAGCATGTTTTTTGAGCATTTATGCAAATAAGAAGTACAGTAAAAATGTTTTATGTGCAGCATTTTATGTATGTGGTGCATTCACTGGAGCTGGATGTGACAAATGTTTGGTTGGAAACTGCTTAAAAGATCACTGGACTGGCCATTGCAGCTTTTAAAAAATACATTATTTTGTTCAACATATCTCTGTAACAAAAAAGATTAGCTGATGTATTGTTATTGCATTTATATGATCACAAAGTGTGGTTACCATCCTCAAAAACCTACTCTGAGTAGGGAAGCACGACTTGATTTTTTACCAATTTTCCACTTGTGCTCATTGTTTTCTAACTAATTTTAGTTGATTGTAGATGCTAATATTGATATATGCACATATTTTCTCAACCTAATTGCCAAGAACATCAAGTTTCCCCCCCTGCAGGGGAATTAAAATATTGTTATGCCTACTTAAATGTGCTTTCACGAGGCAAAATAAGAAATCTGCTTCAACTTACAAGGAAAACATGGCATATTTAGTTTGATATGACATTTTCAAAAAGGTATTATCTGCCTGACAAGGTTCATTTTGGCTGATATTTCCTTTAAAAACCTTTAGCGGCTGATATCAAAGATTGTTAATCATCGTGTATGCCTGTGTTTTACATATGAAAGTCTTGCACTGACTATGGAGTGACTAACATGGGATTTTTAAAGGACAATATTGATGCAAATTATTGGTAATCAAGAAGGCCCATAACCGATATTTTGAACAAATATATATTAACTGTCACGTAACAGTGTGTGATAGCAGATAGCCTGTCATTCATCAATTCATCAACTAGGCATCATTCATTCATAATAAGGGTGATTATAACTGAATGTGTAAAGTAGAAATAAATAATATATGTGCTCATGTGAGACTGAGAAATTGATCAGTTTGCCTCCTGCTGTTATTCTCTATTTTCTTAAGCTTTTACTGTTGGATCACTTTTATTGCCCTCCAAGGTCCATGTCTTAAACCAGGTCATGATTATTGTTTTCCAGACTCTGTTTCAGGGTAATCTGAGGCGGTCTTCTTACTTAGCCGCTAGCCACTGGCATAGCTTTAGCCACTGTGATAGTACCTAATTTCCTGGTTTGTGGCAACAGCTTGTGTTCACTTTTTTCAGTCTTTGCTAGAGAGAAATTTCTGAGACCACAGAGCGATTACAGACAGAGATAGGAGGCTGCATCAGACCTGAAGTAGTGCATTTAATTTAGCACTAGTCGGTCAATAATTTACCAATACTAATAATCGGAAAAATGCCAAATATCAACCATGACAATAGCCTGATAATCGGTCTACCCCTAGCACTGACGCATTTGTGCCAACAAAAGTGAATGTGATTCTAGTATGAATACATCCATTATAAGGAAAACACACAAAACCAACAATCACATGACTGTAGTAGGTTTAGTAATACAGAAAGCAACACACGCAGTCCTGATACAGACCCTCTTTCTCTGTTGATCTTCACAAAAACACTACTGACATCCTCGCTTCCTCTCCTCTGCATTACATCCATGGAGATTGGCGGGCAAAAGTTCATTTGGTCAGTTCTGGCTCTGCTTCAAGCCCCTAATCATCACTCTGGATTAAAAAGGAAAAGGGGAAGTTGGCGAGTGACAGCCAAGCTACCCTCATCCGGGCCGTGCACGTGTCCTCGGTCACGCAAAGATGAAGGGAACACGCTCACATATGCATACATATGAGACGACACATGTAAAAATCACACTAGCGCGCCGCTACGTATGCTCGCTAACACACTTGGGGAAAACCAGCAGCTGTTGAGTCAGGGAGAATTATGCAGGCAGTACATCTGGCTGCTGTGTGTGTGTGTGTCTGCATATGCTTGTGTGTGTCCTCCTATTGTTGTGTGATGAATGCTACAGGATCAGAGAAGAGAGAGCTCCCTTAGATCGCGTTAACACATGATTTATTGCAGCGGCGAGCCAGCCACACACTGATTCCTTTACATATGTCTCACACACACATTAAGTATATATACATAGTCCAGTGCACACAAACCTGCAGTCACTATTTGCTTGGCTGCACTGCACACATTTGCTTTTGTCATATACTGTAACACTGAAAAATGGAAAGCCACTTCTTTCTGTTCTGCTGTGTTTTTCTACGAGACTAGAGACATTTTTTTCCCTCTCGTGACGCACAAAAAAACACAAGAATGCACAAACACACACAAAAAATGCCATACCCATAGCTGGTCATCAATGCCAGGAGGGTTTTTCTTGACGAAAGCTCCATAGTAGGTGGCGATGTTCCGATGGTGACTGTACTTCTTCAGCATGTTAATTTCAGCTTTAATCTCCTCTTCCTCATCCTGACGCACACAAGAGAGCAGAAACATCAACAGGCATCAGAGCGCAACCTCTATTTGTGACCCCTCAAAGGGCTTAATGGGATGTTGATAGAGCAAAGAGGGAATCAAGTTGTTGATGAATTTGCATTTTCAATCCATTTAAATTCTGAAGACTGTTGTTGCAAAAGCGCACAGCTGGGCCCTAAATTATCCACTATAACGCCATTACTTTCTAATTACTCTCCTTCGAGGGGGGTTTCAGCCAAAAAAGCCAAAAGGAGCTGCTTGAAAATTTAAAATCAAAGTCGCTATAGTAGCACTTGACTACTTAAAAGTGTTTTCTTTATTTATCATCAACAGTGTCAGTAAATTGTGCCTTGATTAATTTCATTTCGCTGGTGAAGAAAACTAATGTTTTAGTGAGCTGATTTTTTACAGTGGCGGCTCATTAAGTTAGTAATTTTGTGTGTGTGCTTTATTTTATTTTCATTAGTAATTAATACAGTCATTCATTTCATTGTATTTAAGCAGATTAGCCACAGTTTCATTTATGTGTTCGTGCATTTTTATTCATTACATCTGCACTTTTGCTTATTTGCCCATTCATTCACCTTCATGCACCTTGCACCCTGCACATTTCCTTATTCATTCACTCATGCCAATATTCATTCATTCATTAGCTCCTCTGTTGCTGAATTCCTGCAGTCCTTCATTGTTTTGCTGGCAGCTGAGCGCTGACAGGGAGGCGTAGGGTGAGAGGATCTCTAAATATAGCTGAGATTCCCTCCTGCTTTACAGACACGCCTGAGACCACACTGCTGTCCTAATACCTCCAGCTAATATTACCATAGCAATAGGCCTGTCCTCATTTCCTCTCTGCCACATCACACACACTCGTACACACACACACACACACACACACTGACTCATCGCTCATAATTAGATGACATGGTCGACAGTGGTATAATCGCTTGAGATGATTTTTGGTGCATGGGTACATGGGTGTGTGTGAGAGAGAATGCCAGATAGAGCATGCATGTGTGAGTCTTACCCCAGTGACATCCATGACCTTGATGGCTGCCAGCTGCCCCGTCTTAACATGGCGACCCTGACGAAGGGAAGGAGAAGAGACAAAAAGGAGGAGAAAGGAAAAAAAGGAGAGAGGAGAGTGTTCATTTATCAATTTCCTGAAGAAAATGCAGCATGGTTGCGCATTTGTACATCTTCACTTTCAGTCAAAACATCTGAATCAACACAACATGTAATATATTCTCAGGATTGCTTGCTTTTGCATAGTCAATCAGTAAATTGTACACAATCTGAAGGGTGTACGACAAAAAAAGTTGGACATAGCTCATCTTTTTATGTGATAGCTGCTATCGACAAATCCTAAAACTTCAATGTCGTGATGATGATTATCAAGTTCAATTGTTAAGCCAGGTTTTCTTCATCAGGCTCTGTGGACACTTTTATAATAGAGGGGCATTTCACGTGTCATTTGACTCCTCTTCCACACAAAAATCGAACCATCGCGTTCTGCCAACCTCAGTCGAGAGGAACAGGTTGTTATTAAAGGAGGGTCGTGAAGAATATGAGAATTCATTAATGGAAAAAGTGCTTTTACTACAAATGACGGAAGAAAGAAATAGTTAATCCTGTAAGTTAATACATATACTTCACCATCCAGCCAATTATTTCTGCTTGACAGCTGCACATTAGAGCTCTGGAATATTATAACATGATAATGAAAAAGTGCATTTAGTTCTGATGTGGTCCCATAATGAAGGATATCTGGAAATCTCTTCGATTTTTGCTCATAACAAAGCAAAAATTTATGTTACTGACTTAATACTCCTCATGATAAACATCAACAGACTGATCAATTCGTCTTCTCATAGCTGCAGCACCAGCAGTGTAAAACAGATTTATGCACTTTTTTCTGCACCATGAATTGAATGCATTTAGGTTTCTGCACCTTCTAAAACTGCACTGCATTCCTAACATATAACCCAACAAATGTGCAGATATACTCCCTCAACTTTATCTATAGTGCTCATAGAAAAAATGGTCAGGGAAAGAATTGGTGAAAATGTGGCTCTCCCTCCAGCCGATTTACATGCCAAAGTCTAGACAGAGCGTCATCTGGAGCAGGTTAGCTGGGAGTTAACCTGGTGATCTAGTAGGTTAAAATAGAGCCACCTTAATGACATTAAAACTTCTGTGAACAAAGGGTAAGTCCATCACCAAAACAAACAATTGTAAGGAATCTGTTTTGCTACATTCCTTTTTAAAGGCTCAGTATTATACTCGGTATACTTATTATGGCTTGACAGCGAAGATGCTGTGGGGAAATGCAAGACAAAGATGGGGAACGACACGCAGCAATCGTCCTCACTTCAACTCTTGTCAGGGACGTTGTGATTCATGGTCGGCGTCTTAAACCTGCAGTGCCCCAACTGACAGGTCTTTATAATGGCAAACAAATTCCTTAATGTTTTCTGATGCTGGTCAAGATTTATTTACATCAGTAAAAAATAAACACACAGCGTCTCAGATAAATTGCAAAAGAGATGGAAGGGAAACAAAAGACAGATACGACTCCGCTGAGCTCGCTGTTGTGTAATATCGAGGCTAGGCAGACGCCTGGGGGAGCCACGAGGCGAGAAAACCGGGAGATTGGACGCTGAGGGGCGAATGGAAGGCCCAAGTGGTTGGTTTGCAACAGAGCATCTGTGGCTGTGATTAACTAATGAAGCAAACAGGGCGGGAGACGCTAAAACCACTGACGGCTATTACTTCCACCTGTCTGGACATAACTGATTAGCATGTTATAGTCTGAGCAGAGCAGCTTAGCAGCAGTGGCGCAAACAAACAAACACATCCACACATAGTCAAGGAGGCGCACACACACACACATCCAAAACAAGGGCAGGACTGTTTTCCTGGTGGAACTGCTATAAACCAGATGGCATTAGGAGTCTGGCTCTAAAGCACCTCCTGAGGGCTTTAATTGAAGGGGCCGTTCTGATAACAGGGGCCAATACACAGGCCCTGGTAAGAACGGAGTCAAAATCATGGCTAAAAAGTCGGCACCTTCATTGTTTCGTAGCTTATTTGCAGGACTGATTTTACACTAACACAACACTCTCCGCACCCTGCAACCGGTCATTAGTCATTCCCACCATTGTATTTTTATGCCATTTTGAGCAGATCAATTGCACCCACAGGCTCGCCAAAACTCACTTTACCTGATGAATTGCTTGTGACTTATTTGGATGCTGTTCAATATATACAGTTATTAACTGGGAGATAATATAGGTAGTGTAGCTCTGTATGTCCCTTTACGCTCATATTTTACAGAATAGTGAAACTGGTCAACGAGAGGTTATTGTTAAATCTCTATTACTCATTAGGTCCCTTGATGTTTAGGGCTGGAGATATTGAAAACTGATAATTTAATGGGTTCATTTTCGCACCATAATATGTGCTGAATGGTAGCAAGCACATCATTCACAATGTGTTTTAATTAATTGAACCAAACTCACAAGATGACTGGCAATTTGTCGCAATCACCTGAGGTCCCCGCATGAGGCGACGTTAATGCCACGAGCCAAATTTCTCATTAAACAGCTCCCCCAGAATTAAAGAAAACTTTGAAACTTGCTGATTTATTGCTAAAAAGAAAGTTGGGGGTTTTAATATGATAAGTCATTGTGTCACAATCCGGCACCACACAATGCAAACTAAGCACCGCTGGACGGTTGAACACTGTGATCAGCCGCTCTTTTGCTCACACACACACACACACACACACACACACACACACACACACACACACACACACACACACACATTAACAAGAAAAAACGCAGTTCAAATTCTGTGAGAGTAAAAGAGCTGGAAAGATTGACCAGGGATTTCTCATTAGGATCAGACTGACCCAATTCCACCAGCACAAGGACTGGCTTTGTTGAAGACCAACAAAGGAATTACAGCCACTTACAAACCAGAAACTCACACACATTTTCGGAGACACACACAGAAAAATAGGAAAAAAAGGATCTCTACTACTCATACAGACAGAGGAACTATTGCAAACACCCACACATGTGCACACAAAGACGTGGAGAGGGAGGGAGCGAGAATGATTGAGGGAGTTAGAGAGTGACTAAGAGAGCGAGATAGAGAATGTGTCAAATAGATATTGGACATGGATATCATCAGAGCTGGATAAAGATTCATTACTCGGAGCCACATGACAACCTTCCTCCCCTCCATCCCTCCTTTACTCCTGGAGCAGTAATGTCATCCAGCCTTATTAAATGACCAAGTGTGAAAGGAGCAACAGAAAAGAATTATCACAGTCTGTTCATCTTCATCTCCTGCTCTGTCTTTGTCCTCTGCTGGTTCATTTATTTGCAAATTCAAAGATGGGACGGCGGTGGAAGTAAAGTAGTATTTCCAAAGCAGTTAACGGGGCAAAGTGTGTAGCAGTAACAGCTAAACAATTCAGGAGAAGAAATGATGAAATGGTAAGAGCTAAAAGCATCATCAGGAACTTGGGTTGAACCAAGTTAACCCTCTGAACACCCAGCAGATTAGAAAGGCCTGTTTTTTTCTCACAAAAATGACACCTATTTTTAGAGCTAGAAGAGCTAGAAACTGTAAAAACAAGAAAAAAATGTCAGATTTTCTATTTTCCCGCAGTCTTTTAATATGTCTTGAAACAAAATATGCATATTTATTTAAAAATACGCCAAAAGTAAACCGTTTGTTATCACCGGATTCTTTTAAAAACAATAATTTAAAAAAAATTTAAAAATCAGACACTACTCAAATTTACCATGTGTGATTTTCAGTTTGAATGTGTAAAATTAATCAAATCTAAACAAACAAATTGTGATGTTTCGTCACAATCACTTGCTCTACACATCTCTGAACATTTGCCAAAAATAAACGGTCTGCAGTAACCCAGTTCTGTAAAAACAAAGAATTATGCGCTTCTAAGCACAGCCGAGAAGCCATGACTGACTCAGCTGTGATCAACAGTCATACGTAAAAATTCCGTTATTTTTCAGCTGAACTGGGCTGAACTGCAGGCTGTGCTTGCTCAGAGCAGATAAAAAACAAAGATGGAAACAAAGTAAAAATGTCAGTAGTAAATGACTGTGTAAAGTCACCATTTTTTTTACTTGAAAAATCAAGTAAAAAACGGTGAGAACTTGAAACAATGTTGGACATGTTGACTCCATGTTTCTTCAATTTTTGTAAAATGAAACATGAAGAAAATTGATATTATTTTGTCTTTTTCCTTTCTTTGTTATGATTTATGGCATTATACTTTTGTTAAATTCACATAAGATATTTTTGATTTCTTTCTAGTTCTAGCCATGGTTGTGCTGTTTCCATAGAGTTGCAAGACTTAATATTACAGTGGAAAATGAGTCCATAGTGAGCAAAAATGTGAAAGGAGCAAAACAACTTGGGGGTTCAAGGGATTAAAGTGCAAAATATTTGCTGATAGAAGCTCTTCAGATGTCACCTTTTTGTGTCAGTGCACATTAATTCGGGTTTTGGGCTGTTATTTGTACAAAACATGCAATCTAAAGACATTATCTTGAGGTCTGGAAACAGATTTAAGTAAAACATTATGACAAATAAACTGAAGCCTATTTGCTTTTTTGTCGACTTTAAAAGATCTGTGCCATTATCATTCCTGTGTGGAGCTAGGAGTAGGAGGTTATCCTACCTTATTGTAAAGCCTTGAAGCAGTAAAAATGGTTATCTTTGCTTTTCAGTGTTCATAAATACAGAGTTCCAATGGTTAGTCTGCATAATTGACACCAAAAGTGCATTTACATGAGGTTTTTTTTGGTATAAATCCTCTCATCAAACTCTCAGCTAGAGAGCAAATAATCAAATTTATCAAAACTATTCCATTAATCAAAAATGAAACTAATTGCTAGCAGTGGTCCTAATAATGATAAACAGTGGAAAAAGGATTTCACACTGTATTAAAATGATGCTGTCATCCTTCCCTCTCACTCTTTGTCATAGGGATGGCCCACTCTCTCTCCCTCTCTCTGATCCGTCCCATTCAGAACGAGCAGCCCTGAGCCTCACAGCCTTGTTCATCCCTTCCTCCACTCATTTGTTGACTGCTTTGCCTCTCTGACCTAGATCTGCAGTTTCTCTCCCTCTCTGCCTCCCTCTCTCATCCCTCTGATTCTCTCTCTCATTACCTAACCCTCTTAACTTCTCACAATCTCCTCTTTATGCCTTTTATTATTTCTCCCTTCCTCCCTCTAAATGTCTCGCTTACTTTTCCTCTCCCTGTCGCTTGTATTTTCTGTCTGCGTTGCTCTCATGCCTCACAGCTCAGCCCAGTGGCCTGTGAAAAGCAGGTCCTACGTGAACATGACTGAGCCGAACGCTAATGCCAACGAAACAGCATTCAGCTTTTGAGCTCGACAAGCAAGTATGACATGAACAGAGGACTCCATGCAACCCTTTCACTTTGCCTCTGCTAATGCACGGAGAGCCTTCTGCAAACCACAATGCACTGACGTGGCCCCGAGTGTCGACGCAAAGTGAAACAAAACGCACATTCTGTATGCCTCTGCACATCTTATCAGTCATTTCACTGGGAATACCTTGCAGTAACTTTACAAATGAGACGGGAAAATACATTCAGGTGTCTAAACCACCATTTTTCCTCCATTTCTTTAATCCCATGGAGGTATTTTGACCAAATATGATAGCAAAAACATCTGTCACTCACACACACATCCACAACGAGATGAGATGCTGCCAGGCCAGGTGTGTTTGGGCGATAACAGACCAAATTGACTATGTTTGTTCCGCTCGGATGGCCGTGCTGGGATGGAGACAGCAAACTGATACCAAACTGATCTCCAATCAGCCTTCAGGCAGCCGCATCATGAAGGAGTTATAGCTTGGCGTCACCCCCTGCAGGTCAGTGTGTTTTTCCTTTTTCTTGTAAAATATATGCTGATAGTTCAAACTGGAGTGGACGTCTTTTTATGCCGAAACCACCAAACAAAAGTTGTGAATGTTTTTATGATTCAAGGTAGAATATCTGGGGCATATTTGTCATCTCAGAGAAGAAAGGTATGCATAATCGTGTCATTATTTTACACAATAAAAAAAGACTCCTCCCTCTCCATTTGCAGATGTGATGCTTCCATAACCACTGGTTCCATATTTAATAAATCAGGGGCAATAATGCTCCTGCTTACTCCCAGAATTTTGGGATAATTAGTCAAATTTGAATGATTTCTAGCCAAAACACAAAGTGGCAAGTGACATCTGAAAACACGTTAATTAAATGAAACAAAACAGCCTCTCAATAGAAAGTGACACCTACCAATTGCTATTAATCCAGTGAAACTAGAATGTTTTTCGACTGGTAAATTTTCCATGAGTCATGTAATGACACATATCGAGGAATGTCAAACAAAACTGCCCAAGATTATATCATGAAATCGCTTGTTTTGTCAGACAAACACTCCCAAATCCAAAGATGTTCAATGCATTGTCACAGAAACAAAAGCAAATCCCCATAATTAAGAGGCTGTACTGCTTTTCTGTTAATGGGTCATCATTTACCCTATAAAACGTCCAACTACTGCGTAAAAGTAACGCCACAGCAGCATCTATAAGTTGACCGTTTTGTCTAGTAATCCATTCAAAATCCTTCAAAATTTTAATTAATTTCCAGGACTAGAGCAAATACATGTGCTCTGTGTACATGTAAGCATCATATTTATGCATTTTAATATCTTTATTGAACCACACTTTAACAAGCATGATATTATTTCTAGTTTTTATCATTATTTTTATTATGTAATTGATTTTTAAAATTAATTCTATTCATTTTATTTTCTTTTGCCCTTTATATATTCATTTATTTTATTTAATTACTATTACTACTACTATTAGCATTTTTAGCCTTGTGTTTATGATTTTACCCTCTTTATTCTTCTATTCCACTTGGTCTTTGCCTTATTTGGATATGGCATTCTATTATTTTATCTGGTGGTTTTGTATTTATATATTTGTAAAATCATATTATTGTTATTATTCAGTGTGTCAGCTTGTCTATCAGTACTACTGGCGTTCTTTCAGATAATCACTCATAAGCTCACACTGTTACAAATCGTACAGATACTAAACAGATTTTAGGTCTGGTAACATGGCGCTATCTCATCTCCCAACTCATCTCTTTCCCGCGAGGGATGTGTCAAGACTGATAAAAAGTACACCAATTCCACTAATTACCATCAACACGTAATTATGATTAATTGCACCTGCCAGGTGGAGGTAAAACATAGTAAAGCAGCCTCTGGAAAAAACGCTGAAGTACTTGATATGAAGTGTGAGCATGTACGTGTGTCTTGGGATGAGGAATGGGATGATTCTCTATATAGTTTTCTATATGAAGCCGAGGACACACACACACTTCCAAGTGCCGCAGGCTGCAGACGGAAGCATTTCTTCATCAGCTTGCAGCCTCAGTTAGGAGACGCAAACCTGCAGAACCGCTGCTTTAATGCAACCTGCCGGTGAACGCTGTGATACCCAGAGAATCTGTCTGCATGCGAAAAAGGAAGGAATGCTTCCACAGCTTGTGTGTATTTTGTTTGTTTGTGTGTGCGCATCCCTGCCCTTGCCAAGTCAATTACACAGAACACCCCCCACCTCCCTCTTCTCCCTCGGACACATTTACTATGCAGGACACTTCCTGTCGTAGCCTAGCAACAGCCTTGGCTGGCCAAGAGTACAGTGGGCGCGACACTTAAATATACACACAATTGTGCACGGTAGCACACAAAAAAAAGAGAGGGAGAGAGAGGACAGGGAATAAGTAACTATTGTCCTGATATGTGAGAGGTGTTATTTCGAAGAGGAGGCTGGGTGAGGAAAGACGGGAGGAAGAAGTGATGAGAAAGGAGGAAGTGGATTAACCTGGTGAAGCTGGTGCGTCTGTCGCTGTGTGGCCAAGCTGCAAGGTCAGAAGAAGAAGCTCTCAACTGCAACTTAAACTGCAATCTCAGTTACATTTTGAGCGAAATGTGTTTCCCCCGGATTGTGTTTGCTCGTGACAGAACGCAAATAATCGGCATATCTTTGTTACGTTTTTTTTAGCTTTCCACTGCAGTTCTTGTTAACCATGCAGTCATACAGTATATTAGATGGGGCACTACGCATCACCCTGGAAACCTAGAAAGTAGAAGAGAAGTGTTAAACATGTTGTGAAAGGGTGCATTTTAACCCGAAACTGTGGTGTTTTACTTAGTCTAATCAAGTGAGTGAAAAAATAACTTAAAGGTCCCCAATTATACCATTTCTATCAACTCAATGCAAGTTTTGCAGGTTCCCGGAATGTGTATTTCCAGTTTCAGCACAAAATGCTGCATAGTTCCTTTATTGTCCCACCCCTGTAATACCTGTTTTTCTGAACCAAGCAGGCCCATATAGTATCTACAGGTTTTAGTCCAACTGAGCTGCTGCTGTCTCACCCCTTTCATACGGTGTTACATCACAACGGGCTGCAAACCCGAACGGCCTGTTCAGAGACACACTTTTTAAACTGTGGCGAGAGAAAAGCAACAAGGGGATGGACTTTTGGGTTTCTGGAGACACTGGGGTAATTACATTCAAAAACAATGAGCAACTGGATTTTGCACAATATGGGTCCTTAAAAATAACAGTGACACAAGGGGTACGAACCCAAGTCTCTTGTGTGAAAGTGTCGGATTTATGCCGCTGCTTCAACATCCTTATGCAGACTTCCTGGCTCTTGTCAGAAAAACGCTTCAGATTAAATCAAACTGTCACCAGGCTACAATAAAATAGGTTTCTTTCATATGTAACTGAGCATGAAATTTAGTCGTACTGCAAATTTTATGAGACAGGTTTGGAAAAAGCTTTAAAATAACTGACAATATGAGCTTTGTGATTTAAAAACTGATATGCATTTGATTTGAAGCCTGTCCTTGACCAAAACTGATACATTTGTTGGGTGGTACTGCAGGCTTTAGCCTATTAACTCTGAATCCCATTACTTGGGGCTATTCTCAAAAGGCTATTGTAAGTAAGATTGATTTCCCACTTTCCAGAGAGCCAATGTTTTTTTTTTTAATCATTTCACAAAGATTAAAAATCAGCTTGAGACTTGACACTTACTTTTCTACAATGTTTTCACACCTAAAATGAAGACCACCTCCACAAACATCCAGGAAAATAAGTACTCTTTTGTAAAATAAAACATGGCTCTTTGGGGAAAAGCTGATATTTCACACCGCAAATGTCAAATATTGAGTCTTGCTATTGTTTAGACCACCATCCACTGACTATATTGATCACAAGAGAAGATGTATTCATCCGAGTGGCTCACCATCAGCAGCTTCCTGCTCTACCTGTTGGTGTGACATCTGATATTTCAGAAGTGGCTGCCAAGACAGGAATCTTTCTATAACAAGCAACAAGCAAACTGCAATGATTGCTTCCACAGTGCTGTGTTTGCTCATCATTTATCATCTGGGTTTTATTTTCATCTCTGCTCACTTAATGAAACGGTATAAAGCAGCCACTAAAATCATTACAATAATGCAAAGGAAAGCACATTTGATTTGTAGTTAATGCAGTGCAATTTTAGCATGGCCATTAAACTTAATGTCTGACATTTTGCTGTGTATAAAAAAATGCAAAAAGTCAAATTGTTATGCCTCTTTTTTTTTTCTAAGACTCAGTAAAGCAGAGTGAGCTTGTCACTACAACAACCCAAGACAAAAGCACACATGAATGCTAAAGCATATAAATGCACACATAATAAAGCAGGAACAGATTGCCAGTCTGTGATGCCAACTCTTTGTGAAAAGGAAATGGGTCACAGTATAATCCTAATCTGTGCCTTCATGGTAATCCACACAAACATACACAGACATTCGGACTTGACTGAAAGTAATCTAAGCACTCAGAACCTGTCGGCATGGCAACAGCATCATAGTGGGCTACGGGATGCGCCCCTGGGTTTTCACCCTGTCTATGTTTCTTCCTGTTGGTTCTCTCCGGTCCTAGAGGAAGACCGCCGTCACACAAACTAAAGTTCAGCAGTGTCAGGGTTGAAGGATTTCAGACAAGCACTGTTTCAGTCTGTACCTTCACATCATCACCCCCAACTGGTTCTACTCTGGAAGGCTTACAGGCAGAAGGTGCCGGAGCCATGATGCAGAATAAAAGGTACTTTTTAGGGTAACACACATTACAAACACCGGAAGGGACCCAAAGAAATACGGACGGCAATACTCCCAGACACACCTCATTGCAGCTCAAACACCTGCAATCATTCCGCATTCACACGTGCTCTCACTACACCAACACACACAAACACACACACGCACGCGCACTGCTGTTGTGGAATCAGTGAGGCAGTAAATAAAAGTGACAAAGGCCTCCATTCCAATCTACTACTGCACTACCCAGGAAATATAGAAGCACCCCGAGGCTGCTCTCACACTCACGCATGAGAAAGGAAGAGAGACGGATTGAGACAGGAAGAGATTTAAAGGGAGAGAAGACATAACAAGAGCCAGCAAAGATGAGGGAAGCATATACAAGGGCAGTAAAGAAAGAGAAGTGGTTTAAGAAAGAAAGGAGAAAGATGAGAGAGAAGAAAGATGAGCGCAATGATCTGTGGAACAGTCTAGAGGGCATTTATTGATGGGCGGGGAGCTTCTGTGAAGCTGAATTTTGAGTGTTGATTCCACTCTACATGAACCGGTGTTATCAACTAAAGCTCACTGAAACAATAATCTATCAGCGCTCTGAAATACAGCCACTCATTAACCTGCCCGAAACCGGCTAATTAACAAGCCGGTGGAAACAACAAATGAGCAAGAAAACAGACTAATCTGGGTTCAGCGAAGGGATTTGGAGTGCCCAATAGTCACAAATGCAAGCACGCTAAATAGTTTTAATTGGAGGAAAACAGTCAAAAGCAAACAGTTGCGATCACGAGCAAATTAGATCAGAAACAAATCTGGCACTCTGCTGTGTGTGACTGGGAAGATACGCAAAGCTGGCCAAGTCCTTCTTCATATTACAAGATTTAATTTAACGTTATATATGTAAAGAGGATCTGTGGGTGTATGTGTGGAAGGTCAGAAAATAGTAAATCATTATACATGCTTTGATGTGATGGAACTGAACCAACGCTAACAGGATGAACTCTCGCTGGATGAGTGTGTGTGTGTTTAAAATCGTATTTATGGCAGCCACTTGAGACTGACCCAGATTAACTGAAACACACATATAAGCTGATGCACTGTAGATGTTTTTTTTTTTTTTTAGCCTGATGTTGTTAAAATCCAATCATATAGCAGCTGCATGATCCCATCTCCAAAACATCATCGTTCTCGAAACTAAAACGCTGCCACATTGAGTCACTAACCCATTTATTCAGGTTAACTCATTCATGCACTCGCTGACTAATTCACTCAGCTAGCTGTTGACCCGACCGCTCACCCACTTATCTCTCGTTTTCAAATGACTGTGCTCACATTCACATGGAAACAAATGTGAATGTGACAAGCGCTGTAAAACAACTAGAGGAAGAAGCAAGAGAGTCAGCGCCAGGAGCAGGAGGAGGAGGGTTGCAGCGAAGAGGCAAAGCGGCAGGTTCAGCACATCGGCATCACGCTCCAGCAGCTCTGGAGGTCAAACGAACAGCCGAGCTGATTTACCAGACAGACTGAAGGTGAAAGAGAGATGGGAAGAAACAACTGGGGAAGGGCAGAAAAACACGAGCAGGAGAGAAAACGAGGGAGAGCGTGGATTGAAAACAAAAACAGGAAGCTAAAGGTTGTGAAAAAGGAAAGAACAGAGAGAATAGAGAGTAATAGAGAGAGTCAGGGCTGGTATAGATTATTGATTGAACTATTGATGAGCAGTAATTCACACAGCGGGAGAAAAGCTTTGGCTAAATAGTTCTTTACAGTGCACACTATCAATTAAAGAGCGGTGGATCTAAGTCAGAAACCTACAGTAGAGAGAAATGAAATGAGAGAGAAGAAAGAGAATAAGAGATTGTTATTGACATCAGCCACAGCTAATTGACTCCGGTCTGGGTGGCAGAGGAGTGCATTGTGGGTAAGTGGGTCGTGTGGCCTTGGGGGAAGACAGAGAGAGGATGTAGGCTAATGAACACACTGCCAGGTGTGAGCGAGGGTGTGCGTAACTGCGCGTGCAGAACGGGCACATCTGCTGTTCCCACGGTAACGAGCAACATCCACCTCAGTCACGGTTCACAGTTCATTCATAAGGGCTCTAGAGACCCAAATGTGTGTTAGTGTGCGTAGACGGAAAAACAAAAATGCTGCAATAAAGAGGGGCGATGACACTGAGTCACGCTGTAAACAACTGCAACAAAGCCCTCACACCAGGGATGTGAAGTGCTTATGGTGTACAAACACACATATGCACTTACTGCACACCCAGATAAACACAAATAATGCGTGACACTGCAGCCACTCCAACATGAGGCCCTCTCACAGCAGCTTTATTAACACTAATGCTGCCATAGAGTACTAGACTCTTTATTTGTTTACATGTCAGCCTGTTAGCACACTATCGGCAGTTTATAAAGTAGGACTCGCTATTATATTATAGGAGAGTCTGGAAATGAGTAATGTTCTCCCTTAGTGCAGACAACACCACTGAGGTGAGGCTAGAAACTACAACTATGAAACATAAAATCGACATCTAGAGTGCAGTTTGCGATTATTTCTAATCATTCATGACCACAATACAAAAATATTTCAGCTGTAAAGAGAAAGACTTGTTTTTTCTCCTATAAAAATTGGTACTACTGGGTAAAATCTGCTGTCATTTATGAACAAAAATTATCAATCAAATCAGAAAATAACAACAACATTGGTAATAATTGATCCATCATTTTTTTAAATGGCTCTGTCCAGTCAAAAAAAACCTTCCAAATTTGTTGATGCTGCATATTTTTAGACAATTAGAAGACTAAATATTCCTTTATGGATCTAAAAATGCTTTTTCAGATAAATAAAGTGTATAAAAATGGACTATGTGCAAAATGCATTGTTACAAAAAAATTTCTACACTCATAAAAATTTGACGTTATAAAGAAATACTTGTCTTCGGGCTGCAACAAAGCTACTTTCAGCTTTTTAAAAGGAATTTTTGATAGTGACAGGGATGACTCAAATTCTTTAAAGCTTTGACTGATGCCGTGGTATTCAACATCAAAGTCAGTATCTGAATGCTTCATTTTCTTTTTTATTACAGATGCATTCCCAAACAGTCCGTGAAATACTAATCTAGCATTCTTAATTATGCATCAACATTAATTATTATTAGTTATTCACACTCAAGGACATTTCATTTTTGGGCGTCACAGTGACACGTGACCGCGTGACAGGCTTACAGGTTACAATTACGCAAGCAAGATGTTGGAAAAAGTCAAGCATCTGGATGCACTCTGTAGTCTGGAATAATTTTAAGATGAGCCCCAAAAAAGTCAAGTGCCAGAAGGGGCTGAGCAAGTTTGGAGAAAAATCTAATTGCGAGTTTTGTGACAGATATAGCGATTTGCCCTTTAATGTTTTAAAGTCGAGCTTCAGGTCAATTTCCAGTTGATTTAAAACATGTGAGGAAGCATTACCACGAGAGACTATCAGAAGTGTGCCTGTCACACAAGGATCACAGGATGAATTTGTGAAACCACTGATGTGACACTTTAAGAGCTGCTTTTAAATAATGAGACTGGGCTTATGTCAGATGAAACACAGCATGCACATGTGAACCGCAAAGTATAAATTGATCATTGATGCGCATGACTAAACAACCCCTGAAACTTTCACACTGCTCAAACTTTAAAAAAAAATACTGAACTACCGCATTTGTCTCACCATTTAATAGCAATGCTTTGAATATCTTTGACTGCCGCCTTTGAAATTTGGTAAATGCTTTGTTTCAAATAGTGATTTTGAATTTGAAATAATTAATCTCCCCACGTATGTCACACATCTACAACTGTACTGTGTACTGACATACTACTACTACTACTACTAGTACTACTGCTACAACTACAACAAAAACTAATAACAATAATCATTTTTACCTGATTTCAGCTTTGAAATCCCCCCACAAAAATGCTACTATAGGGTCAGCCCAGTTTTTATGATCACAAATCTAATATATTTATGATTTCCTATCCAAGTTAACAGAGAGAGAGCTGACGTCAACCTAGACAACCATGCATGCTTGCACGCACACTCATGGCCAATTCAGAATCACTAGCTACCATGCATGTGTTTGGTTTGTGGGAGGAAGCAGGCAAGAAAGAACATGAAAACTTCAGTTCTGTAGAAAAGCCAAAAAACCAACCAGCTGGTTGGACCTGTGCAGCCCAGATTTGGTCTACTGGCCGGGCATAACAAACAACCTGAAGACATGATTTTGGGCTTTGTGAACCTGAACATGTGATTTCATTTTATATAGAATTCACTAATTTATCACTCCAAAAATACAACTGAAAAAGATCATGTGTTGCAGAACTATGGTAAACAAATCTCTTTGTTTTAATCACTAATTACACCAGTGGAGCTGCGCGAAGGCTTTGATGTTACTGGCATTAGAAGCAAATTATCGTGTGTTAGATGTACTGAGAGAGTTTTGTAGGACTTTGCAATCAATACTTACAGTAGTTCTTCTCTTTTTAAAATCAACCTTTTGGCACAAAGAAATAAAATTAAATGAAATAAATACATCACGCACCGAGGAAATGACATATCAGGCACAAAATGTAATGTCAACCACTGATTCGTCAGGTTTCTATTTTAGTATTATGCATCAACGATGACTATTCCAAAAGATACAAACTGTACGCGCCGGCTCGCTTGATCTTCCTTTCCTGCTGTGAAACACTAGCTGCAGGAGTTTAGAACATCAAACAAGAGGAATAAATGAAGTTACTCTATCTGCAGTCTTATTCTGGAGCCTTTTATGCTGGGCTTTCTCACCTCACGCTGTTTCTCTGAGGTGTGTACGTTATGTGTGCATCTGTACGTGTGGTAAAAAAAGGGGAAAAAAATCTCCCATGGTCCTTTGCAACGTGACTTCCAGCAGATAAGATAAAAAAATATATATGTTGAAGTTTTCATTCAGTTCTTAAGAGGGCAGAGGAGAAGGAGGAGGAGGAGGAGGAGAGGCGGGCAGGACACTGCAGGTAAAAACCCGACATGGACCGAGAGAGAGTTACAGGTGTGATTGGTTAATGAGATGAAGTAATCTCCGAGCTCTAATCCTAATCTGCATCCTGTCTGTTTGTTTACACCCCCGGATTGCTGGAGTAACAAGATTAGCATGACATAAGTGAAGACGTGAGGTCGAAAGTGCCTCCGTTTTGAGCTCATCTGTTCATCAATTTTAACAAGTGTTGAGAAGCACTTGCTGAAACATTGATAACGAAGGACAGTGTAAAAAAAAAAAAAAAAAAAAAGGGCCTCATATCTGAATTCTATAATATTCTTTCACCTTGCTCATCTGAGAGCTCACAATATAAGCTATGTGCTTGGAAGGAACACTGGGAAACTGAAATTCCAGCAGAGGAGCTCGCACAATAAACACACGGCTCACTCTAATTCATTATAACTGGCTAATGTGAACATAAGTAACTCCTGCAAAGCTAAACTTGTTCAATAAACACACACCAGTTATATGCAAAAATACACAGAGAGCAGAGGAACACCATTTTACTTTGTTTTGCAGTGCAGAAAGATTACAACATTTTGGGAAGAGGTCAGAGCTACATGTGAGACGATTATTTCAAAAAGAATTTCATTACACTCCACATTGTTTCTGCTTGGTCTGTAACCAAGTGAAAATAATTATCATAAAAATGAGCAAATATTAATGAAGCTCAGCTTTATAAAAGCAAAAAAGTTGATAGAGCTCTGTTCTGGAAAAAAAGCTCACTTGCACATTGGATAAGACAAATGATGCCAAACTTACCACTTATATACTGAAAGACAAGCTAAAAAATAATGAGGAAGTTTGGGGACCCTTTAGAAATTATGCGAAAGACTTGGATTTAACAGAAAATCATACCGAGGAATAAATTTGTTGTAAACCATGCAGATTTTATAAAGAATATGTCTTGAAGACGTACTTAAGATAACAAACAGGAATTATCATCTGCTAGTTGAGAAAAGCAGTTCACTGCTTATTATTGTATTTAATTATGTTTTCTATTTGTTTAAAAACAATAAAGGTATTTTTGAAAAAAAAAAATGTCAAGAAAATGCTCCACATCCCTTTCACTGCTGACTACACAAAGCAAAGATGCACAGCGACATGGAAGCATGTCAGTCCCCTTTTAAACCTTTGTGCACACATCGATTTATACACACCTTCAACCGGTGCAGAAAAATGGAAACCCATGCGGCTGCTCTGTCACAGTGGGTGAGCATACAGTATAAAAGCCCAGGCCTCCAACCGTCACTTCTGCTCCGCTGTGTGTGTTTGTGTGTGCATCTTCCAGGGTGACTAGTGAATATTTAAAGAGCATGCGGAGCACTTTGCCCGAGGAGGAACAGAGTGGATGTGTTCTGTCATCATAGAGAAAATGATTGTTCGCCTCCTCCCCACTTCTTTGTGTCTTCGCTGCAAACTCGTGGAGTGAACGCGTGCGAAATCAGATGCACAACTTCACACAGGAAATGGTTTATTGCCGTCGAAGCCGAGGAGGCAGTCGATGACATGACGGGCTGAACCTCTGTGCACGTATGTGTGTGTCGGTGTTTGTGTTCTCATGACGGAGATATGATTAGTTGCCCTCTCAACTTGTCCTTGCATCCATCAGGCAGAAAAATTACCTCTCCCCCGGGGATGAGAAGGATCTGTGATTAATCAATTAGCCGATCGATGAGGCTGTCAGTCAATAAGGCGTCCCGTCAGTCCAATTTTCAACCAATGCCGTCGTCTCACAGCAGTGCGAGGTGAGAGGTGCTTCCTCAATTCGGGGAAGCGCAACTCCCATAAGCCCCATCAAATATTCACAGGCATCAGAAAGAAAAAGAGAGAGAGAGAAGGGGGAGAAGGTACAAAAGCAGAAGCACGATAAAACAAAACAAAAAAGAGTGGGAGTGGAGGGGAAAGATGTGGTGAAATAAAGGAAGGATGAGGAAGCAACAGAGAGGCAGATGATAAAAGAGTGACAACAAAAGCTAAAGGAGGGAACAGAGGAAGAGAGAAAGAGTGTGGAAGATGAAGAGGGAGCGAAGTGGAGAGAGAATGTGTTTAATTATTCAGCATTACCCATGTTCTCTATTTATGGCCCTTTTAAAGCAGCCAGTGGAAGTTATATATACACATACTGTAGGCACAGGCTGCTCCCTTAAGCACAGCTCACTGGGGAAGTTTCAACCTCCCCCACTCCAAAAAAAACAGGAGGGGGGGAAAAAAGAAGAAAAAACGTGATTACGTATTGATAGGAGGAATCCAGAGAAGCGAAGGATGAAAAGTGAAGGAGGAAGGGATGAATAGACAAAGGAGTCATAACCGCCACAGATATGTAAGATGAGAGAGGGAGACAGAGGGAGGCTAAAATTATCTTTTCACTGCGGCTACTCGTCTATCACCGTTCTTGGCCGGACTATTTCTTTTCTGTCAACGAAAACAACAACGTGGAACAACTTTTCAGCTATTTTTTTTTTTTTGCAAATGCAGATTTTAGGCGCGCATGGGCAGGAAAGGAGAGCAACGGAGGGGAAAAAGAGAGAGAGAGAGGAAAGAGCACTAAGGAGCAGATCTGTATCATTTAACTAGATGGGGTAATGGAATTGTTGATAAACCTGTTATCGCTTGCTCCCAGACACACAGAAGTGCAGCTACGTGGCACATTACTGGCCTCTCTACCACCAATAACATAAAACACTGCACTGACCATCACTAACACAGATATATATAGAGAGAGAGATGTAGCAAAGGATGCATGCATGGATACACATAGACCTGCATCTCCAGCTTCATTACACATAGATCACTGTGGAAAAACTACTGCAGCAGAACGGAGACTCGAGTTTTTGCCGCAGAAACAATTCAGAAAACCATGAAAACGCTGTCTTTGTGTTGTTTTTCTTATCATCTCTCTATTCAATTAAGCTTTAAATGTCAAAAATGCCAGCTTCCAAGGAGACGTAGCTGTTTTTAGCTGCTAACTGATGCATTTTTCACTCCATCCAACAGCCTTATTAAAGTTTCAATAAGCTCAGAGGTAGCCTAAATTTGTTTAACCACGTAAAAAGCTTTTTGCTTTCAGTGAAATGAAAAACAGCAAATTTGCAGTTCGGATGCGACAACACATTTGCTATTCATTTGCATATATTTCACAATAAATTAACATACATCTTGTGTAGGTTGCATGTGTTTTCTGGTGATTTTTAGAAACTGCTGTGGTGTGAAAGAAAACATCAAAGCACAACTTGTTAGCTTTGCAGTCTGTGATCACAGAAACATCAGAGCAAAAGTGGGCTCTGGCCACTTGAATTTATTTTTGGAATCAGAATGAGCAGTAAAATAAGCCTGCCTGACTCTAATCTTCACATCTGAAGCAAAAAATTCACCTGTGTTCACATTTCACAGGACACTGGCGAGAGATTCGCTGATCCAGACATGGTAATACTACAGTTCCAAGGCTATATACAGAAACATATTCCTGTGTGTGTTATTTTCCTGAAATAACAAGTGTTTAAAAATGATTCAGAGAGAGAGAGCCGCAGCAATTCCAGTTCACTAATACCCACCAGGCTGAAGGTCAATTTATCATCTCAGTGAGTCAGAGATTCACCTGCTCACAAGACGCTGATCCTCTTCAGGCAGCTTGCCTAGACGAGGGACCTCAACCGCATGAGAAATTTAAAATAGATGACATTTTTGCTCAAGTGACTCTGCTCCTTATCTGTATGTATGAGTCCAATCTCTTCTAGTATACATTTCTACAGCGCCAAATGGGAAATATTTCAAACCCACTACAAAGCATTTTTCGAGCATGTTTTCTGCCTTTTATATCAGTATTTAGAATTTAAAATATGTGCATATTTCTGTCAGGGCTGCAAATGCTTTTTCATTACATCTTCAAATTGCTTGTTCAAAACCCAAAGATATGTGGTTTCCATTCACATATTACAAACAATAGGAGAAAAAACTCGCAATGGAGAGGTTGGAGCTAATGAATGTTTACCTGCTACATTTTTATTCAGTATGGGCTCACTTTTCACTGCAAGGCAAACTTCTGCGCCCCCTTGGAAACAACACAAGCATGAGTAAAAGTACGCAGAACTTTTGTTGATGCCAGTACTGAAAAAAAGGGACTTTTCATACTGTAGATATTTGATTTGTTTGATTTGTTTCCATACTTGTTTAAACACAGCCTGCAGTTCAGCCAAATTCAACAAATTTCTTGAATTTTTGTCATGAGACTGGACAGTGGAGCTACAAATAGCTTCCCAGTTGTGTCAAAAAGCACAGAATTTTTTGCTTTTTAAAGAAAATAATTTGAGCCAACATTTTTTTTTTTGGCAAATCATAGAATGAAACATGTAGAATATAGTGACTTTGATGAAATACTGCAATTCAAGTCACATTCAACGACCGTCGGATATTGAAAATCGGATGATTAGTTTTGTTTTTTTACAGTTTCTGACTCTGATAAATTAAAAAAAAACCTAAACAGGCCTTTCAAACCTGCTGGTGGGTTTTGGATTCAGGGGATCATTCATCATAACAGTTGCTGCTCAATTTTATATCAGCAATTTTAATTCTACAGTTATATTTTCTAGTATACAACTACAAACTGTTAGAGGTGTACATTGCATGTTTTAATGAGCTTATAGTGATAGAAGATTATTACATTTTGCACTACAAATAATCAACATAAAGGCAAAGTGCTAAATGTAAACAACGTTTTTACAATTTTGCCGTACTTTCAATACTTTACACATGTGATCAAAAAAAGAACATGTAATTTTTGTCGCTGTCAACCAACCGCAGTAAAAGAATACACTGTTGTATGGACTCGTATACACCATCTAACACCCAATCAAAAACCTGTGTGGCTCAGCTGTATGGGCCTGGGACCCGCCAGGCCGGTGTTGTTGCTATAGGCATTCTGTGGCTCGTTAATGTATGGGACTGGCTGAATGTCAGCCGGTAAATGAGCCGTGACTTTCACCAAGAGAGCGCAGAGCAGAGTCAGCAATAAATGGATACACATAACTCTCCTGTTCCCTATTCGCTGTGTTTTTTCCTTCTTTCTCTGCCTTACAAACAAGCGGGCACACGTGAGGATGCCGGATTATTTCCAGAAGCGTGGAGAAGTGTGTCTGACCTCTGCCTGACCTTTCATCTGGTTCAATCAGCTCTACGAATAGCTCCTCTCCATCACCACCTGACCTTGACTCTCTGCTCCATTAGGCACACTGTTTCACACACAAAATACACACAGGAGCTTTCGCATGCCGTCCATATATTTGCACAAGACGGACTTTGAGAAAGCGCAGATCTCCATCAAAACCAACAGTCCACTCTTCTTTGATATGTGAAAGTATAACCAAAACCAGATCTGCACCAAAATTTAACGGACTTCCGCCTTTCCACCGAGTTTTATGAATATCAGCCTGGCAGTTTTTGCATTATCCTGCAAACAGACAAACAAACCAGTCATAATCTCCTTGGCAGAGGTGACAAACACAAGTTTTTTCCAGCGAGAGGTGATTAAACAGGCTGCTGCCACATCCTGCAGAGCGGCAGGATACAGCAGCAGATTCAGGAAAAGGAAGCGAGGAGCAGAAAGCGATGCGCTGTCATGGAGGGAAGAGGAAGCTCAGACAGTGACATGGACTGAGAGATACTGTTCGAACAACTGCGGGAAACAGCTGAGTCCATCTGACAGCGAAAAGCTCAAACCACAGTCATGTTATAGCGGCAGACCCACTTGAGCATTTCCTGTGTCATAGAGGAGCCCCAAAAATACCTCATGTAGAAGGGTAAATACGCAAACCCATTGCAGAGATATATAAAGGAGTGTAAGCACAGTAGAGACAGAGAGAAAATGCAGAAGATGGGGCGAGGGGAAATTTCCTAAAAGTAGTTTAATGTGCCCCAGATTCTGCCTATCCTCTCTGCATTTAAGTATCTTTTACATTCGCTCCATTTCTCTCAGGCTTGTGGGCTGCTTTTATCCCACGAATTCTAGCCTGCATTCTGATTCCCCTCAGTCACAATGCACGATTCTGTTCTCTATTCTATATAGGCTGCCCGGAGAGTACTAACAAAGGCCGATGAGATAGAGGAGCCTGTTATCAGAATGACAGACTAATATGCATCAAAGTCTGTTTATAGGAGTATCTTACCTTGTATACTTGCCCGTAGGTGCCATTTCCCACCAACTCAACCAGCTCAAAGATGCCAGCGGGATCCTTTAAATGCAGAAAACACAAAAGAATGATTAGGATTCACATATTTAGCTCGACGTAATGTTTGATTGGAGAATGCAGCAAGGTACGGTTTATTACTGTCTGGTTTAGACTGCAATCACAAGCATTACAAAGCATTTCTGATATCTCATCATGTGATTCTGGGTACAGCAAGGTCAGGTGTGTCTTCGTTTGGTCCTATCAAGGATTTCATGGAACAGATGGATGTAGGCACTGTGATGTAACCCACTGTTTTGTGAACTCACTGTTTTAAAGCTTCAAAATAGTAATTTTGTGTTTTTTGAAACCAGACATGACTGGTGGATCTGAATGAATACGTAAGAACATTATTCATTCCCATAGGGCATCAATGAAAAAGGTCGCCATAACCAAAAGCAAGCCCTGTTTTGTCAACTATTTTACTCTGAAAGGAACCAAAATTTACAAAATAACCGCCATGTTGTATTGAAGAAGACTTGAAACTACAGACTGAAACAATTAAGCCTTTATAAAAATGTTGACTGAGATAGTAAATAAAGTGAGAAGTAGAAACAGTTTCACACAGACTTCTACAGAATCTGATCTCCTTATGCAACTAGAGGAATCGCCTCCTGCTGATCTTTTTAAAAAAATGCAGTTTTCAGACAATTCTGCACTATATAGCAAGATCAGGAGTTTCTTCAGTTGCAACTAAGGACTGTAAATATATAAGATGGATGCGGCCACTGCTATGTCACCCACTATTATGAAGATTCAAGTTTGTCCTTTTGGGTTTTTTTAAACCAGGCATGGCAAGCGAGAGGTGGATCTGACTGAAACCCTGAAAACATTCTGCATTCCAATAGAAAAAAAAAAAGGGTAGCTATGCCATCAAGGAAGCCATGCTATGTTATGTATTTTACTATAAATGGGATGACAATTTGCTAAATCAACATCATGCTGTATTGACAAAGGATTTAAGCTGAAGAACGAGACCACAAAGTCATTATGAAAATGTTTCTTGAGATAGTAAATCAACTGAGAAGTAGAAGCATTTTCACATAGACTTCTACAGAATCAGATCTTCTTTGGCAACCAGAAGAGTCGCCCCTCTGCTGGAATCTTTTTTAAAAATGCAGGTTTCAGCCAATTCTGTACTGATTTCACTTTTTAGACCTGGAGGATGCGTCCATGTTTCATGTACAGTTTATGGATGCAACCCTTTAGCGCAGACTATTGCTCAACAACTACAAGACAGACACAGTCATTGTCCCATGAAGATGAATCCTAATGACATTGTTAATGTATAGTGTATATAACGTCTATAGTGCCACAGGTATCTATTGAATGGATTAACCTTGATTTTTAGGAATTTATGTCAAACTCAGGTTGACATTTAATTTAGTGCCATCATGAAGTCAAAATAATAATTATCCAACAAAACACCTGCAAATGAATGGCATTCCAGCTGCATGTTAGCAAATCTTAAGATCATATCTATAATCAAAACATTATCCCTGCAAAATTTTACCATGTTAGAGATGTTTGAGTGCAGCCTCCAAGAGCAACTATAGCAGTAGTCTTTTTAGCCAAACTGTCACAGTGGGCATCTATTCTAAACAGCAATAATAGTTAAACTCAGCCTCTTAGAGCCACTATAGCTGCAGATTTTGTCTTTTCAGCCAAACTGCCACAGCGGGCATCTATTCTGAACAGCAGTGGTAGTTAAACTCGGCAGTGATGTCTTGCTCTACCGACTGAGCTCTCCAAGTGTTGATACACTGGTCTGAAATGCAGTCCTGGATTGTTTTAGGCCTGCGTCCAGACCAGCTAATAATTTAAGCTCACAGTCGCTGGGTTGCCAACACGGAACCCGACGCATCTCCCGACGAGGAGCAGCTCGAACGGAGCATAAAACCCGCTGACCCCCACGAACACACACACCTCCCCCTTCCTCTGTGCCGCATGTTGCTACGGCATTCCAACAATAGCTGGTATTCACCCTCTCCTTCCTTCTGCACTCTCTCTGCTCCACCAGCTTCTGTTGTCCAACCAGCCCGAGTACATCTATGCCACTCTCACTCTTTTATCTGCACTTTCTGTCTCTCTTTCATTCTCTGACAGTGTCCAGGACAAGACTTTTCTTTTCAACACTCCTCTCATTCAAACTACTGAGGCCCTTTTAAGCCTCTGTTATTTCTCTTCTTATTCCGCCTGTGTGACCTCGATATTAACACATTCTGTAAATGATGCCATCATTCAATTTGTGTCATCTGTATTTTCAACTTAATACTTCAGCCTTTCTGGCAGAAGTCAATGATAAATATGTCAAAGCTGCTGTTGGGGCCTCATTTAGTCACGTCCACAATGTCTATCGTGGTAACAACATGTGGTTTTGTACAGCAGCAGCTCTAACTCTTGCAGTTCTCACTACAAACTGCAAACCTGAAGTGTCTTACAGTCAATCCTGTTAGGTTAGCTAAAATATGCAAAGAAATTTCTATCATTTCTCATCTATTTTTTCATTATTTCTTTTGTTAAAGTGGCTCGACAGTATCATAAGAATGGATGTTTAAAAATGAGATCTTCTGCTGGATTCAAAGCTGGAGGCTTTATTTCGTTGCTGATTCACTACAATAAACTGCACTATTGTGTATATCCACAGTGTGACTCGCGCAAAAAAACAGAAGATATTACACGATATTCACTTTTCGAAGACAAATCCCCTCTCAATAAAGCATCTTTTATATTTCCATTCCGAAAAGCCAAACATGCTCTCTATTTTCATCCCCATCTCTCTTTTTTCTAACCTTATCACTTCTCCCTCCTGCGTCTCTCATTCACCGTCTTCCTGTTTTTTGTTATCAGTCACTTTCTCTTTCTCACTTTCTGCACTTCACAGTGTCTGTGACTTGAACTTGCTGTTAACTTTGCTGGCGTAACATCCAGATCTATTTGTTCTGTTACAGTAAATCGAGAAGGAAATGACAGAATTATGTCCAAATAAAAAAGGAATACAAGATGCTTGCATGAGTATATATCTTTGTGAAGTGTATTTTTTTTGGTATTGTTTCTTTCTACTGTGCGGTTTTCTCAGTTTTGCATCTCTCTTTCCCCAGTTCCCCTTCTCTGTCTCCATCTCTTTGTCTTTCTCGCTCTGTCTCTATATGCCTGTTTCTGTTGCTCTCAGCAGACCTGTCAACCTGTCAGCTGTTTCTGAAGACAGGGCCTTGTGCTTTTCTTGCTCCCTCCTTCCTTTTCCTGTCGTTTTTTTTTCTCCTTTTTTTTGTTTTTTGCACCCTTCTTTCTCCTTCGTGCTTCTGCAGACACCGACACGCACGCACTTTCCCCCTAAACGCATGTACGCCGACGAACTCATTCTCTCACTCTCTGTCTCAAGTACATCCTCCCGCTGTCTCGCTCTCTCGCACTCTCAAAACCACACGCACACACACTCGACAACACTGTGCCAAAAGCACACTCCTACACGAGGGCTAGTGTTCAAATGTTCTAACGAGTATGAGTGGGTACAAAATGATGAATGTGTGTCGAATTAAACGTGCAAAAGAGAAAGTCGGGAGTCGCTTTAAGCAGTGCAGACAGCAGCATTCTGCAAGCACTGTTTGCTGTGCAGGCCTTCAGCTGAGGCAGGTAGACTTTTTCTCCCTTTTCTTTCTTTTTCTTTCTCCAAATGTGTGTGTGTGTGTGTGTGTGTGTGTGGGTTTGGCAGCTGTGTGAATTAACTCTCAGAGCTGCATGCAAAGTTCTGACAGCAACTCCCCAGACACATCTAAGGATGCACTCTCTTTCTTTTTCTGTTTATACACAACATTCAGATGGAAATAAAATAAAAACGATGCGCACAAGTAAACAAGTGCATGCTTTAGATGTATATGCATGCAGGAAGCACAAACACTGGAAGACGCATGATGCAGGCATGCTCGAGCCTCCCCTGAATGCAGCGCTGTGGCTGGAGAAAGCGGGAGCTTTTGCTGCTCCAGTTCATACATGTCCTGAGGCTCGCTGATAAAAAAATAGCACGGTATCATTCATATTTTATAGGCCACTTGCAGAATGAGCTCTCAGCATGTGCCAGGCTTTGTCAGTGCATCTGCGGTTTAGAGTTCCCTATGACTGGAGCAATTTTTGCCCCCTTCCCCTTTTTCTCGTTTTGTCTTCCTGCTGAGCGTTTGCAAGGGTCATGTGACTGCCACATGACCTCACTGGTGGTGGATGAATCACGGTGCGCGGGTCTGAATAACAGCGACACATTAAATATAGCTTGTGATACGACCAAGAAAGTGCTGAGGGATGGGAGACTGAAGATGGAGATGTGATGTGGAGAAAAAAAAAAATAGACAGACACACATCATTTCTCCAAAATGTCTGAGAGGAGATTTGCTTAAACACTGATGACGGTGCAGTAATGTTCTTACTGTATGCACTGTGGAAATTGTCATTTACCAAACCCAAAAAGAACATGACTGACCGCATTTTCTATAAAGCATTCATTGCAACATTCAAAGCATGACTGACTGGTCACGGATCTTGACTTTTATACACACACTCGACCCAAAATATTGCAATCTGAGAGGTTTTCTACCAACTTCTGCTACATCCACAGACAAAAATTCAATTTTGGTTCTCAGAATATTCCATTTTCTTTGGCTTTTTTCCTTTACCATTTCTTCTAGGCACAGGCTTTTGTTCATGTTTAAGCTTGAGTAGGATTAACTTTGGGCACAAGGGCACTGAGATGGGTGCAGCAGTGGATCAGGCTCTTTCTCCAAACCGGGAATATTGGTCCACGAGCAGCATAAGGCCATTAATAATGGATTTTAGAGTGCAGGGCTACAGTTCTCATGAAAGCCACTTTGCAACATGTTTGAGGACTTTTACCATCTGCGCTCATTCTTTCATTCCACATCCTAACCTTAATCCTCTCCGCTACATTCCTAGCCTTCACTCTTATCTGACTAAAAGCTAATCCTGGTTCCAACCTTAATGCTAAAAACCAGGAACAAAACACTCACGTTAAAATCCATCTCAGGTGATCTGATGGCAGCTGAAAATGCAGCTGTAAACATGATCGAATGGATAGAAAAATAAGTTCAAATCACAGTTTGAAACAATTCAATCCGCAAATCACAAAGGCTGCAATTTATAATATACGTTATGTCATTTCCTCACCATACAGGATCACATTTGCTGAGATGCTGTAAGTAAATATTTGTGGGTCAAGGACATAATTAGAAGTGTGAGTCATCTCCTTATCATCACAGACGATAGCTGTAGCAGTTATCAGCGGATGCCTATTTGTATAATCCTCCTATTGTGGTATTAAGCTTGGAGTTGAAACTTGTATACAATATCATCATTCCGTAATAAAAGATTACATTATGACTTACATCAGACTGTCTCAAATTTCAAATGACAGCTAAAGAAAGTGCTTTCCGGTTGAGAAAGCAGAGAATTTATGTTAATTATTAATCTACTGTCACTTGCAAAAAAAGATTGTCTGCCACTTTTTTCAGAAACAGTGTAGCACTCTATTTTTGTTTTGTTGTCTCTGGCTGATGCTCAGCTTCTTGATACGCTGCAAGTACCTCAAATTAGACCACAGACCGATATCTGTACTGTGTGTAAGGCAATGTCACTCCTGTTAAGGAGACAGATAAGGCTGCAAAATCAAAAGCATGAATGATTAAAATATGAGCAAACACCACGCCCAGTGACCACTGATTGAATAATTCAGGTATGAATGTCTATAAATCTGTTTCTGTCATCCCATCTTATCAGTCATGTCATTTTTCCCCCCTTTTTTTATGAAAACAATACCACAAAATCTAAAGATCAGATGGTAGGATATTGGACAGCTGGGAGTAAACGGCAGATCAAAGGGGGGTTTTATTACCAGGAACATGAAATTTATTTGCCACAGTAGCCTTTGTACGAGATCTCTATCGGTTACGGTTTCTCTTATCAGTTTAGCACCAAACATTTCTATCTCCAGCGGTCACACAAAACTGCACACTTTCACAATATCGCCGTGTGACGTGTGAATTAGGAGGAAATTGGAAATAATATAAAAGACGAGCAGACAGAAGGGGTTTGTGCATGTCTCAAGGTAAAAACAACGGTGCCATAAGTGAAATCTAATCTATGAGCTTATGTTTACACAGTTAGTACAAATTGCTGAAGGGATAAACTTTAATCTCTAAACAAACTGAACTTATTACAGACAAAAGAACGAAGCAATGTGTTCTTTGTGTGTTCATGAGGAGAACATTTTCCAGCTACATCAAATGGATACGAATGATCAGCTAGCTCCTTGTGTACAGCAGGAACACCAACAGCCCATAACCAAAGAGAAACAATTTATACTTTTATAAATCACAGAAAAGTTGCAAATCCAATATTTGAGGAGATAACTTCAGTAAATTCTTGGATTTTTTGCCAATAAATGACAAACACTTAGCTGACTGACTTAGAAATTAACTGGCTAATCAACAGGAGTGTAATGCAGATGGTAAAGATTTCAGTTAACCTTCCAAATACCTATTTCCAGGTTTTCAAAAAAGAAAAAAAGTACAATTATCTGCTTTGGTCTTTCACTTAGTACATTCCTGCCTCTAAAAAGCGAGACCAAGGACTGAATTTTCCAAGAATTCTTCACAGTGAAATTCAGCTACGACGTTATCAACCTGATCTGCGGTAAAAAATATTTATCCTGTCGATCTCCTTTAGCATTCTTTAGATGCCAGATACAGGGGAGTTTGCCACAAAGCGGAGCAATGTGTGCAAGAAAGTTAAGATATTCACAGTTAAAACTGCACTAACTCGATATTTTTCAGGTAACAGTTACTTCTTATACTATAATGTGATGTGTTCAGTAAGAGGAATCAGTCAGTGTGAGAAACCTCAGAGAGAATTATGGCCCAAATCTGCAGTATACCTCCCATCTTCAGAGCCCCTTTCAGCTCATTTATTGGTTTCATGAGCCGTGATTTCATTGTTTCACTTCGGTTTCACCCACTGACTGTATATAAAGACAGATGACCCTCCGTGACGTCACCCAAAGGTTTCCTAAAAAGCAGTTTTGAAGTTCTTAGTTATTCAAAAAAATGAGCAGAGAGGTGGAAGTTGAGGATGAACCATGGACTGTCCTGTTATGGTACCGGCCTGTCCCTCAAAGGAGCCTGAAAATATGCCTGACTTTAAACCTTAATTCAAGCTAAGCAAGTGAGTTCTATAAGAAATCTCCTTCTGTACAGTTGTCATAAATGTAGAAATTAGTTATAGATACTAAAACTATCTTTGTACCAGGCTGTTAACATGTTGATTTCTGCTGTAAACTTGGACATTTTAGCATTTGGGTTTATGGGGAATGACTCTCCTTTGCAGTCAGGCTCAAGTGGCCATTTGAGGAACTGCAGTTTCTGGAACTACTGGCTTCATTTTCCAGCCAAGAAAGCTGCTGCTTGATCAAACGAATCTTATTACCTGTTCTCCAACAGTAAACCATTTGGAGTAAACACATTTGCCTCGAGCTAAAATGTTAAATAATCAACTGCCTGCCCAGCACCAAACGGTCGATAAAGTTAGAGATTAACAAACGTCTGGCAGCTGGAAATTTTAAAATACAGACAAAATGACATTGAATGTTGGATCTAGTTTCCCAAGATGATCAAAAACCACGAACACAAAAATAAGTGACTGTTTCCGAACAGGTTCACCTGTAAGCTGATAGTATGATGTACAAAACTCCTAATATTTCTTAAAGAGTTGATTCTGCATATTTTTGGGAGCGTAATGGTACTTTAGGACAGCATCAACCGTCTTTAAGCTGTAAATGCCTGCTATATGACACTCTAATATAATCACTAATAATTATTCATTTAAACCTCCCCAAGACTAATCCTAGTCGAGATAACATACAGGCTTACAGTGGGCCTATAGTATACCTTTCTGTGCATTAACCAGCAGTCAGGTAAGTGCAGTTAGTGTCTAAAGAAAGTGAATTTCAGAGGTGGATTGAATTAGAGACCCTAAGAGGATGATAGGAGTCATGCTGGGGCCGAGTCTGCCTCTTATAAAACCACTTACACTTAACAACATGGCTCATCACTGCTTGCTTTTACAAGGAGATGCTGTGGTAGCCTAATTCCCAGTACATCCCACCCAGACATGCACAGTACATTAAGAGGAGTCACCTCTTAATGACAGATTTACAGTCCGATGGAGACAATACATGATACAGGGTTTGTTCTGTGATACTAAAGAACTTGTCGCTTCTCGCTATCCATCTCTGCCAACTTGTCATCTCACACTTTTCTTTGTCATCTCCTCGCCCAGCCCTCCGTCCCCCTCATCATTCATCTTTTTCTTCTCAATTTTTTGACCGCCACTCTCTGTCCCCTCAGTCATTTCAATCCGTCTTTCTTTCCCTCGCTGCCCTGCGACTCCGACACAATCGAGGGATTCAGCTCCTACTATGGACTTGTTTACATGCATGATTCCTTCAGCACTTCAGATCAAGTGCGAGTGTATTCTTGTGTGTTCGAGTAGGAGAGGAGAGAAAACAGATGTCTGTGCGTGGTGTTGTGCATGTTTTCACATTTCCATAAGTGTCAGTCAAAGTCAAAGTCAAAATCAAGACACTTTGGTGTGTTTTTCTTATGTTTTGGCAGCATCTTCACTGATTACTATGTTATTTATGCTGAGCACTTTCAAGAAGTCATTTGGAAATCAGACAATGTCGCCGCCACTGTGATGTCTTGTTTCTTGCATTTAATTTTCTTTGCCTGCTCGGTGCAGAAACTGTACTTGCACTCGCTATAACCCTCAATTGTTGCTTGTTAAACTGCACCACTTCCTACGCATGCTAGGAGATGCAAAAAGGACTCTTACACAAAGATGTCAGCAATTATGAATTTGATAGGGCATAATTAAACAAGAAAAGCCATTTAAATCATTTCTTAGAATAAATAAAATATAAAATAAACTACGGCTTGGTTAGGATCAGATGTAAGTGTTGATTGATGCACAGTGGGTGCACATAATTGCATGATTGTATGAAATTAGGTGTACACAGGTAAAATAATAAAAATTGCATCATTATATGAGGAGTTATAATCTTTTACAAATGCTGTATATCAATGCATCCTTAAATGTCTTCATGGCTGCTTGCATTATAGCTATAAAAGGCATTCAATGTGTATGATGCTATTAATCAAAGCTAAATAGGAGGGAGGGCTAAAGTAAAGTAACATTTTAGGGGCACTACACCAACTTGTACATCTTAGTACTTGTATAGCAGAGAATTAAGGACTTAATGCAACTCCATCAGCGACTTGGGGGGGGGGGGGGGAAATAGGTCATCTAGAAGCAGTCAGGCAAAGTGGAAGAGAGGGGTGGGAGGGAGAGGGGCATTTCTCAGCGACAGACTGCCATACAGTATATAGACTATTCATGAATAAGCTCTGTGTAAGCCTTGGGCACTGCTGTGGCCCCGTTACTATGGCGTCCATGCTTAGGGGGCCGAGGAATGTGGCCTTACTGGGCAACGGGGATAGGGAGGGAGGGGAGGGAGAAGCCACGGAGAAGCTCTTTGCCTCGGACTACTTTAGTCACTGGTCACATCCCCACCTTTAGCCCGAGCTCAGCCTCTGCTGTTTTCTTCTTCCCCCTGTCTCTCATTGTCCCTCAGAGCTGCATTCATCTTTACATCCCCTCTTCTCTCTCTGAATCCAGCCTTCCCCCTCTGACCAGGTCACTATCCCCTTCATCCTCACCTGCTCTCGCTTTCATCTCAGCTCTCACACCTGAGTCCCTGCACAGCACACTCGTCAGCTGCCAGTATATATGTGTGTGTGTGTGTGTGTGTGTGTGTGTGTGTGTGTGTGTGTAGAGCTGTGCCTGTACGTCCTGCTGCTTTGCCATCTGTTGCTCTCGTCAGCTGACCAAATGAGGCCCGTGCTTCTGACGCCTCTGACCCATGGCATCGCTTTACATAAAAACCACTGTCTGTGTGAAAATAAATAAATAAACGCAGCACTTCGACCTTGCGAGGTCTTTTGGCTGTCATTGCGAGTCACGCCGAGATGGCGGTGACGCCTCCGTGCCCTCACCTCTACCACCAAAGTCTGGCCTTTTCCCCCCACTCGAGTGGAACGCGCTGCATCTACACAGGTGACGCCGGGGTTGATGCGCGACACCAGAAAATGTCGCAGGGAACCGGCGAGGCATACGAAAGCAGAGAAAAAGAGACAGCAAGCATGAAAAGCCACTTCTCTCTGCGCTCCACTTCCCACACGGTTCTGTCTTTTTTTTCCTATCAGCATGTGTGTGTTTGTCTGTTTGTGCGATGGTCAGAGCAAGTTTCAGGCCTGGACCTCCCCCCCTCCACATACAGACACAAAAACACAATGCCCCATCATCGCCACCAATGCCAGCATTATCCTCACCCACCGCCTCCCCCCTCCCCACCTCGTCACAGCCAGCTGACCTACTTCCCGTCTAGTCAGTCCAGTGGTTGACTGTACACTCATCTTGGACAGTGTGTTTGTGTGCGTACATCTATTTATCAGCCGTAAATAGATGCAGCAGGTCCTTTTTCAGATGTGTGGAGGATCTTGGTTTCCTCAAGACTCCTCTAGTAGCTCATGTTTGCCTTCGGTTTTGCCTTGTCATTATGTGAAATATTTGCCGGCAAGTTGTGAAACATGTTTACGGAGAAAAGAGAACAGAAATGACAGGTCCGTCAAACGGCTGCTTCCAATTGTTACACCACACGCTCTTATTGTGAAGGTTCGACATTCAGTGTGGTGTAAAAAAACACCACTAATTCCCAGTTTTTACTTCTTTTAAAGAAGCATTATGATTGGAAACATTATGTAGTCTCTTCTCTATTGGCCTTTTTCCAGTGTTATGAGGAATTTTTGGCACTATCCAGGTTTTAGGCTGCACCAAATGAAACCTATTATCACCAAAATGTTTAAATGAACCTCTTTTGTTGATAGGGATTTCATTTACTCAAGCAATATAGACATTTTGTTCAGCTAAAGGTCAGAAATAGCAGAAAAAAGCACAAATTTCTATTTAAATAAGGTAATTTTTTTTTTTTAAATCTACCCTTTTCAAGGGTACCCTTTTGGCTTCTTGTGAGGAATCTTCGGCATCCCCCCGGCCAGGTTTTAGCCAGTGCCAAATGAGACTCATAATGGTCAAAAGGGAAAAAAAATGAGAATAAAGGACAAAAATTAATCTGTTTTGTTGATTGGGGTTTCAATTACTTACGCACACTGGGCAATTTGTTTGGCACATGGCCAGAAATAATGGAAAAATGCACAAATTTCTGTCAAATAAGGTAACACAGCCTTATTTGCTTTATGGTACACAGATGGATTGTGTTTACTTTAGGTAGTCATATTCTGTTGTGAGGAATTTTTGGGACCACCCAGGTTTTAGCCAGTGCCACATGAATCTCACAATCGTCAAAAGGATGGGAAAAAAAATTAGAATAAAGAGGAAAAAAAAAACTTGTTTTGTTAATCGGGGTTTCATTTCCTAAAGCACAATAGACATTTTTCTTCCACTAAAGGTCAGAAATAACAGTAAAAATGCATTGATTTCTGTCAAATAGGGAAACAGCTTCACTGGCACACAGAGCGATCATGATTGCTGTGCTACTGCAGATAGTCATCTCCCAAAGACCATTCTGAGCCAGGAAATACCCCTGACAGTGAGCGAAGAATGTTTTTTTTTTAAATAACTGCACCATTCCATCAAATAGTTAAAGTCTATGTTCATTCAACAGTTTGAAATAACTGTGTTAAGGACATTTCTCTTTCTGACAGTGAGCTGATTCAGAGTGTGTACATAGAGATATGCCGACACGAGTAAAAAAAGTAGCCAAACGATCACTAATGATGAGATTACTCACATATTCACTGTATGTACCTTTCGAATGCACAAGCATGTCATGTACCAACAACCATGTGATCATTTGTGTGTCCTTGTAGCTGCCTCTGAGTCACTGTGAGAGGCAAGCACTTAACATCAAGCCTCTGAAAGAACAGGACATACATGGGCTGACTTCCAATGCACTTGGAGAGTCTTCGTTCTTCCTCATTCCTTCTCATCCCCCCTGTCTCCTTCCTTCTTCCCCCTCCTTCTCCATTCTGTATTTCAACACTACTCATCCCGTTGGTGCAAACTGGCAAACCTAAAAAGTAGTGGGACTTTTTTTCTCCTTCACCTCCCCTCTGAGCATTACTCCTGGAGGTGGGCACAGAGCAATAATGCTAAAAGACAGGGTGGCTGGCAGATAGACAGGGAGGTGCATTCAGTCAGTCAGACAGTCAGTCAGACAAGATGTTGAAAGAAAAAAAAAACAGGCGACAAAATTGATAGAAAAAAAGAGGAACGGCATGCAGGTGGGTGACTGAGCCGCTGTGATCGGATCAGAGCGAGCAAACAGTAAGAAAGAGAAAGAGACAGAGGACGAACTAAGGGTACGAGAAGAAACCTGCGTGTGCAATCAGACAAGAAAGCAGGTAAATGCAGGCACACGTACAGCGACGGCATCGTGAGAGAGAAAAGACAAAGATGTGTCTTTGTTTCTCAAAGCGGCAAAACGGGTCTCATGTGCAGCATCCTTCACTTGCATGCAGCTGACTATCAGCTTGGCAGACACCCACACATTGGAAACACCCACTCCGAACACACAATGCCCAGCCAAGTGAAAACATGGGTATCCACGCATAAACACTAGCACAGAACGCCGCTTGTGTAGAGTGTGTGCGGTTAAGCAGCACATACCGGATGAACAAAAGAGCTGGCTGTTGCAGCATGCAAGGCTGTGATTGAGAGTAGGTGACTGTGACTACAGGTAGGTTGGCACATGAAACACAGGCTGAGGAAAATAACAGCAAGAGGAGGGGAGATTGAGAAGAAAAAAGGGGAAGAATTCAGGATTTTTTTTTCACTCTTTAGCCAACAGGATCAGCAGTGTGTGTGTGTGTTGGAAATAGGTTAAATTCCACTCTGACTCAAGGATGATGGGACTATAATAGGCTGGCCCAGTGGAAAAAGATACACAAACACCCCCCTTTTCCCATGTATCCAGGTCAGCAAAATCACAGCACCACACACAGCATCAATGTTCCTGCTGACTGACTTGAATGAAGATGAGGCTCCAGCCAGCTGTCACGTTAGTTAATGTCTATATATAATTTGATCTATAATCTGACACATTGTGGCGGCCCTGTCTCCCACACATCCGCCTTTTGCTGCCTTTTTTTTTGTCCTGCTCTTCTGTCCTGTTGTATTCATGGAGCAGTGTCAGGTGCAAAAAAAAAAAAAAAAACACAACAGAAGGAGGACACATTTTCATTCAAATTCTACATCACATCTTCTTACCCTCAGAGCTGATAGGTCGATTTCGTCCAGACTCCGGGCTGGAGAGTCACTCGCCATGATGGAGGACACACAAAAAAAGCCACTCTCTGCTGTCCGATATCCTGAAACGGCCTCTGCTGTCACGACTAGTGTGGTCTCTCGGTCTCTGCTGTCCTCTTCTTCCCCCCTCTCCTCGCTCCCCTTCACAGTGATGTCAAAATAATATCAAGTCCTCACCCCCCACCTCCACCTCTTTTCGGTCACTAAGCGGGACACGCGTCGGGGCCCTGGGAGCGCACGGCTAGAGCGCAAACGCGTAAAGGATGGAAAGCGCCGCGCACATCAGCACTTCCAGGTCCATGTCTGCGGAGATGGGGACGAGTACGGTTGAAAAAGGTGAAGCGCTGCGGAGAGTACGGACTGCTTCTGGGTAAAAAGCCGCTCGCTGTGACAGGCAGCCAGTAAATATAGTGGAGGAGGGAGGGAGGGAGCACGCTGCTGCTCCTCAGCAAACCACGCCTGTTACCGGGCGGGGTTTGCTGAGGCAGAAGGGACTCCCAAACTTTTTTTTTTCTTCCTTCCCAATGATCCACATGCTAAAGAGTTTTTACACCTTTATTTATTTTGGAATACATGAATGAGGTGTTAACGAAACCATTCAAAAATTTAAGAAAATGCAATCAAGAAACTGATATACATGCATTTAAATATTAATTATCATGATAATAAACATGATTTGTGATAAATATTTTGGTTGTTTTTGACTTCAGCTCTCATTTTAAAAAAACGGAAAAATATTGCTCAAGAAATGTTCTATTTTTATTCCTATTTTTATATTTATTATGTAGTTGCTTTTATTTATTACTATTATTTATTTTATTTATTTCATTTTATTCTCTTGTACCCTTTATTTATTTACGATTACTACTAGTATTATCATGTTTAGCCTTTTTTATTCCACTTGCTCTTTCCCTTACCTAGATGTGACATTTTATTATATTATGAGGCGTTATTGTACTAATTTATTTTGAAAATCTTTCACCATATATGGACTGACCACCTTTCTGTTGTTCAGTTTTCTTCCTGATTATTCTACTTTTCTTTTTTGCACTGTCTGTAAAGCACTTTGTGAACTCAGTTCAAAGAGTGCTATATAAATTAAGTTATTATTAATCTTATTCTATTATTATTATAAAAAAAACATACACTTGTTATTTTAATATTTATTAAAGGCATTGCTGGGCTACCACAGTGGTTTACATTATATTAATTGTAAACAACCAAATTACATTTTGTGTTAATGGAGGTTTCCAGGAGTTTAATTCTGCACTTTCCTAAAACCTGGTGGAATTTAAAATCAAACCGGAAGCAACATAAGTCTGATTATCTTGACTACTGGTACATCTACTTCACTATAAAACATTTCATTCCCTTTTTACAGAAACATTAAATACGTTTTATACACCTGCTAGAGTGATTATTTGACATTATTACAGACTAAACCAATCAACAGTAGCTATTGAGTTAAATAAACACCTACATGCAAAGCCGCCCTCTTTAAATGCGGCTTATATGACAACTCATAATTATATAATATAACAAGCAGGAGCTATTCTGCTGCATATTGAACATTTTTACTTCTAATACCTCAAGAATATTCTTTTGATTATACTTTTCAGCATCCACTAATTTAGTTTTTTTACGGCTTCTACTTTCAGTGGAGCGGTTTGCTTTGCGGCGTAGCTTATTACTGCTTTTACTGCATAAAAGGATCTGATATTTGTTCCCTAACACTGGTCTACAAAATTTTGGGAAGTCTCTGCTTCAGAGATAAAACTTGCTAAATCTTATGTAATTTGATACAATTAAGTGAAAAACAAACATTAAAAGTCTTAGTTGGCTACTCTTTTCAAGATACTTAATGTTAAAGTTTTATTGCACAAATGCTGGGGATCAACAAGGGGTGAGTGTTGGACATTTTTCTTTCCTGGCTCCAAGGACTGTCGTAGCGGCCAGTCTTTCCTAACATAGTGAGATTCCCTGGCTCGGCTGTCACGTTCACATAGAAAACAGCAGTACTTTGTATATCCACCCTGTAGCCCAAGTACGAGTGCAACCACTTTCAAATCACCGCAAATCTGCCACTGATGTTGCTCATACTTTATACACCTTAAGAGCTGTTTCATATTTTCATATGTTTCCTTCATATGAACGGCATGACCAACTGGAATGGATGGCAAAACATTTCCATTGTGGAGTAAAACTGCTTTAAGCCTTGTTTTGGATGAATCGATAAACAGTCTCCATTCATCTGGATCATGAGTGATGCTAAGCGCTGTCATCAAGCCATTGATATCGCTGCAGTAAACCAGATCACCTTCCATCAGAAAAAACTCAACCAGACCTTTTTGGTGATCACGAAAGCTAGAGATCCTGACATCACTCTCCAGGAGATTCCATTGTGGCAGCCTGGAGCCCAAGAGCTCTGCTTTACTCTTAGGCAGTTCCAAATCCCTCACTAGGTCATTCAGTTCACTCTGAGATATAAGGTGTGGTTCAGGAGAGGAATGTGACAGCCTGAAGTCTGGATCAGCTGATGTTGATGGCTCAGGACTAGCTGCATCCTGATCATCATCTTGGTCATCATCAGTGTCCAAGGAGTAAAATTCTGGTGCATCAGGAACTGGTAGTTCTTCTCCATGAGGCACAGGGCGAAGAGCTGATGGAATATTAGGATATTGCACTGTCCATTTTTTCTTTCTGGAAATACCACTTGCAACTGGGGGTACCATACAAAAATAACAATCAGTAGTGTGATCTGTTGGTTCACGTCAAATCATTGGAACTGCAAAAGGCATAGATTTTCTTTTCTTGTTGAGCCACTGGCGTAGATTTGATGCACATGTGTTACAGCAATAATGTGGGGCTCAGCTTTTGTCCTGGTCACCTATTTTGCATCCAAAATAAAGATGGTATGCTTTTCTCACCATTGCTGTTAGAGTCTGCTTTTGTGATGCAAAGGTTACCTCACCACAAATATAACAGAAATTATCTGCATTGTTTACACAGTTTCGAGGCATATCTGCTTCCAGAGTTAAAAAACACAAGAGTTCCATAGAAATATCAGGTCCTGGCAACTTTTCAGTTATGAAAACGGCTGCATGGGAATTGTAATCCACAGGTCAACTCGTGCTACTGATCAAGAAATATCTCTACATTAATACATTACCTTAACTTTCAAGACACAGGTTTTCTGCAAGTAATGTGTCAAATACATGATGCTCAATCAAATTTCTATTCAACATGATAGTATTCTTGTTTGGAATCACTGTTTTAAATCGATTATGTCTCAGACAAATATATTCCCATTTGAAATGGGACTCGATTTCTCATTAATTTTCAAGAAATTTCACAATTTGACCTAATACTGTATCTTGAAAACTATAGCTAATTGGCACTTCTGACTTATTTTTTCTTTAAAAGTGACCAAAAGTTGGTAAAATTTCACTACTCTTATCCAGGAAGCATTTTGCTTGTAGACCAGTGTAATCGTCACATTTAATCTTTAGTATTTGGATGAAGACCCCATGCTGCATCTCCCACAACAGAGCTGTTCTCTACTTCTTTTAAACTCCACAGCAAGTTAAAGTTCAAATAATTCTCACAACACCATTAGGATTATTGTTTAGACTGACTTCTCTGGTTTATACTTTGCGTGCCACTAAATTTTCATGTGTATCTGACAAATAAAAAAAAAAATCAAAGTCTACTCATATAAAACAAGAATCCATTGACAAGTGTTGACATGATTGCAGGTTTTGTATGCAGTTCCAGTGAAACATAACCTGCTGTTGTTTTCCTGGTGCCACTGTGTGCCAAAGACATGTCAACTGTCAAGACACGGCTCAACTGGAAGGCAGGTGTTATGTTTGTTCACACATCTATAAATCGCAATCAATCCAAACCCACAACCTCAGTGACTTTCATACTTCTAACAGGGGATAATTTTACTTAGGTTTTTCTGACTTTTTTTTAAGGAATCGGGTCAATTTAGGGTTGAAGGATGTTTCAAAAGATGCAAATTCACAGAAGTTTCTTCCAAACAGAATGAAAAAGCCTCTTCAAGGAGTTTCTGGACTAGTAAATCCGCTTAAGGAACTTCAAAATTGGTCTAACTGCAACCGATGCACTGACAGAACAGATTTCTTAATGAGTTAGAATGAGTGGAGTTGTCAGGGTATATGAACAAAAAAGCCATCAATGATATTTTAGGAATCAATTCACAATCATTTGTATCATCAGTAAGTATTAAAAGTCTTCCGATCCAACCAGATGCAACCAGTGTTTCATATATATATTTTAAAGAAGTTACACAAAACTGCTCATCAAAGATATGTCTACTTACAATAAAGTGCATCAGTTTTCCAGGTTAACCATGACAGGTATATTTTCATATGAGTCACAAACTGTGCTTATATAACAAGCGCTTTATCTCATTTTCATTTCTCAGTGTGGAACAAAGTTTTTCTCAGGAATCAGGTCTATCGTGTTTTGATGAATGTCAATTATTCTTGCACCCATTATAAGTGTCATTAGGTCTTAACGTCAGTCCAGATTTCAAGAGAATTAATTTTCTGTTATGACAACGGTTAAACAAACACTAAGTGGAGTTTAGATTAACCCTAAGGGCACTCAGGTGTGAAGAACTTTATGTAGAACTCCTGAGAAGTTCGCCTGAAGTATGTTTCCTTGTTAGTGAAATCAGTGCAGTCATTCATGCATCACAATGTTCACAACGTCCCACTGTATGCTCAACAAATCCACTAACAAAAGAGAAAAATGATTCTCCATTGGAGTGTATTTACATTTTTATGTTGAGTTTATGAATGCAAGGGCTGTATTATGAACCATTCTGTACAGGAATAGTCTTTGCCAAATGTATTGAAGATTTCCACACTGCATTTCGTATATTAGGAGCTTTTGCATTTGAGACTTTTGCACTGATAACATTCAACAAGTCAAAAATTCTTCCAACAACTAGAATAAAAATACACAATTCAGAAAGATAAACTACTTGTAGTAATTTGCAGCTGTTTGTTAACCTGAACAAAAGATAAGATGCTACTTTGAGTGAAAAAAAAACATTACTATTTTACATGAAATTTTGCTAAAATTATTGAATTTGTCTAAATTGCATGTACATTATAAAACTTACAAAGTAAGAGAACTGAGGTGTGTCATCAAATGACTAAACAGGAGCTGTGACTTGGCAAACACAAGGTAAACAAGTTTTTTGTTCTACACACAGCCAAATCATTTTGTTTGTTGTTGGGCTTGTATTGAAATGTAAAGCAAATATGAAAGTGATCACAAATGTAAAATGAATTCATAAGCTCTGCCTGCTTTATCCTGTAGTTCACCTCACAGCTGCCACTGCCACACAATCTCAAACGCAAACATGATCATTTAATGTAACTTGGACACCTCCAATTGCACATTTTTCTAAAAATGTAATACTCTTTAATTTCACGGGACGACGGGAACAAAAATTCCAAAGATAGTTTTATTTGTTAGCCATTTAAATTACAATGTCTTGAATGAACATACTTTCAGCTGTACAAAAAAAGGTATTGTACATAAACAGAGTGAAAGCAAAAGAGTTGACGGAAAAGACGGTCGCATGGTGGCTATGACAAAAAGAAAACAGAGGTTTAATTACAACCATCCATACAACCATGCGATACATTTAAAAAATAAACATTTTAAAGAATGTTAAATGTTTCATATCCCATAAATAATGCACTGACAAATACAGCAAAGGGTAAACATTACAGACAATCGTGTCCAAATCAACAAAAATGTGAGAAACACAAGTATTTGTCTTTGTAAAAACAAAGAATAGAGTCTTTCCGAGCTTTACAACTTCAATGAACATTTGTCAATTTCCTGGTCCCATTCAAGAAATCAATATTTCATGATCAAATTATACAAAACACAGTCATTGTCTGTGTGTGTCATGTGAAAGCCACTGATTCACATGTCTGGTATGTTAGGCAAGATGCACTTCAAAGAGTTCATTGGTGGGGAAACTGAGGATCTCAGCCAAATTAAGTGATTGATGGTGTTGATTTACGGTATGCGTTCTGGCAGCTTTAAAGTTTCTGTTATATTTGTCTAACTTCAATGGCCATCTGTATGCCGTAACACCTTGTGTTTTCACGGCAATAACTGGGCAGAAGTGGTTCTTTCGCTTCACATTCGGGGGAGGTTGGTGTTCAAACAAGATAGTGTGACAAAAAAGAAAAATTAAAACAAAATCAGGTAACATGTGTCTTCGCATTCATATCTACAAAATAAGTCAACCGCCTCATGAGTTACATATAAATGTCCGTAGAGGAGCTGGATTACGTTTTGGCTGATACAGGCTGTGTTATAGTACAAATAATGAAATGCTTGAAATGCTAAGGTCAACGTGGGTAAAAAGTTCTCTCAAGAAAGCACCTGGAACTGCTTGGAAAGTGGAAAGAAGCTGCAAGTTTGATGGAAAATATTGTATTTATCTTGCTTCAAAACCTTTTTAATCTAAAGCCATTTGCTATAAGACTGAGAAAAACAGTGAAGAGATCTTTACAAATCTTCCCTCTAGCTGTTCAACTACTGAATACAGACTGTATTTTTAGGAAGCTAGCACCATCTGCTGAGCAAAAAGGAAACGGCTTCTTTGAACATACAGTCTGATTGTCTCATCCAGTCACTAACAAAACATTTTGATCTGAAACTGCGTTGAATTTGGTTTGATACCTGTATTAGCTTTAACGTAGTTCTTTGATTCACTTTGATTGCAGCTTTGCAGAGTCTTCAGATGACAAAATCCGTCACAAAATACCTTCAACAAGAAAAATATCCGTTAAGAGTTTTTTTTTCCCCCAGAGGTGTGATTGGTACATGCATCGTGGCAATCGTGTTAGCAACATTTGAGCAGAGCTAGTAAATCATGCACTGGTGTTAACCCAGTAAAATTGTCTCTCTTTGATTTCTTGTAGGAAAAAAAAGATACATCTGAGCTCTAAAGAATTGGTCAAAAGCAGCACAGGCTCAACACCTCCTCTGTGAGCTCAGAAACGGCGTACATAGCACTAATGCACCTCACGAGCGTACGTCACAAACTCAGTAAATCACATGCGTCACCGTCTCTAATTATATATTTTGTGATATCTTCAACAGAGAGCTGAATATTTGTTAGCTTCGTCAAATCTTTTTCTTCATCCTCAACCTGGTCCCTTAAAAAATCCTTGCTGTCCCAACGAGCTTTTTTCCAGAGTCCAAAAGTTTAAGCATCCCGAGTTGAAACTGATTCCCAAAATTCAAAGTCCATGTGCCTGTTTTTCCATTTCATTCATTTCCCAATGCAGTCATAATCGTCTTCGAGTTCTTCATACTGTACATCCAAAAACTTCAACCTAACAAGCTGTAACTACTGATTAGTGTGGTTCAGTAGGAACAGATTCAGATTTGAGAGATTTGTCAATGCCCAGCAGTCACATCAACAAGAAAGAGAATCACAAATCTGACTCTCGTCTCTGGATTCTATTAATCAAATGTGATCTCTTGCAGCTCCCATATTAAACATTCAATGACGATCACAATTCAGGGGCGTCATTTATGATGCTCCAGAAACAGTTTATTCCACATGAGTGGTGGGTTCCCGTCCTTTATGTCCAGATCTCTGTTGGGACCATGGCCTCCTTCGTTCCAACGGAGGGCATGAGGTTGTGCTCAGACAGGAAGTCCAGAGGAAACTGGACGAGGAAACCGCGGATCTTGCGCAGCTCCTCCTGAGCACGGCTCAGGTCGGTCTGGGCCAAACCTGGCTTGGACTGGTACTGCTCCAGCTCTGACATGTTTCTCACCAGAGATGAAGGAAGGCAACGGAACACCTGCAGAGAAACACACAGAAAACCTGTATTAACTGAAGCCTGACACTCATCTATGACAGTCTTGAGACGTTATTCAATCAATTGGTGTATGATCACTTGTCCTTGCCAGCATTTCTCCTTGAATCTTTGTGATAGTGATTGTGTTTGGAGTTGTGCTGCTATGTTTTGTGTTTGTTGTTTTACTCACCTGCAAAGCAAATTTCCCTCAGGGGACAATAAAGATAACTGAATTGAATTGAATTTGCTAAAAATGCCACCACCTGACCCTGCCATTCTCTGCATGTTGTGTTCTGGTAGACCTGCTAAAGTCAGTGGCACTTTATAGTCAGATACTACAGCTTTAGCACAAAATACGGAACGTCTAACTACAGAATATAGGATTACTGAGTCCACAAACCCCACTGTTTGATATTATTAGAAGTTATGTGTGTTCACTGAAACAGTAACTTCTGCTTTTCATTGTATGATTTAAATATTTTCTACTTTTATTTCTTTCAGAACCATTTCTCTGCTGTGTGACAGTGATAAAGAATTCAGAACTCCACTGGCATTATTTCATATCTCTAATATGACACTGTTGCAATGAAACAGCATTTTAATCGAGCAATCCACGACATCATAACTGGTCCATCACAGTATATGGGAGTGAACTAGCTCATCAGTTATTGGATGGGATGTTATTATGAAATTTAGCACAAACGTTCGCGGTTCCTTGATGATGAATCCCAGTGGCTTTGGTAGATTTACCTTAAACTTTGAGTTTCCACTCAAAGCCTTAGTCTGAGATGTGACTAACTGGTAACTTTACAGAGGATAAATCCTTTAGATAAAGGTAAGACTATCCCAGACCTAGACAAATCCTCTGCCAGTATAGCAGTGAAAAGTGTTTTTATTTAATGGAAATAGGGTTCTGTGTGGTTGTTTTATGAAAAATCTCAAAGTACTGTTAAAATCGAGATCATCAGGGGCCTTCTGCTCAGCCATCTCTGATTCGCTTGAAATGCTGGTATCCTAAACTTTTTGCAAATAGTATCCATGAAAATTTAGACTGAGAATTTTGTTCACGTATTTCAGTTTGAGGCTGTGGAATATGAAAACAAACTAAAGAAATCATGACAAATTCCATCTTTGGAAAAAATTGATAATGCAGAAGTCAAGTATTAATATTTTCTGAAGCTGCATGTCCAATGTGCAAAAAAATAAAATGTTGAAAAGTGTGTCAATGTCTTGGAAAATATTTGATATATAAATTTTACACATATCTTTAAAAATATACATTTTTTTTATGCTATAACATTTTAAGGGGAATCAGAGATCGTTGAGCAGAAATGACATTTTTTGAGATGAAATGACCTAAATATCATCTTTCAGTCCTCTTGCACTTCAAAGCAGATGAGGAAATTACAGTGTTTGAGGCTATATGGAAACACAAATCACAGTTCAGTCCTTCCCACTCACCTTGCTGAGGTCACAAACTTACCAGCTGACTTCTTAAATAAATGTATGTTTCAGTTCACATACACGAAACAGACTTCTATGAATTTCATCCAGCATCAACAAAATAACTTACTATGATTTACCACTTGTGCTCATTTCTTTACCAAATGAATGTTTTTTTTTTTTGTTTAACCATGTATATCACCATCACCACTCTACCTTCTCATAAATGGTAGCGTTGCGGCCAGCTGTAGTCATCCACACCTCCTTGTAGAAACGATCACTGATGGGATCAGAAAGGTCGATGGTGGTGTCGGTGTGGCCTCCAAGGATAGTCCTGTTTAGAAAGAGAGAAGATTGACGATAGAGAAAAAGCAACAAAAGATTGAGCAAGTAACTCGTCACATTAACGATGACTTCAGAAAATTCTGTTCATATACAACTGAATTATATTCACAGTTATGTATTGAGGGGAACTGTTCCAAATTTCGCTTTTAAACAAGTGTAATTTAAGACCTGTTACAACAGGACCTGTGGGTTAGTTTGAAAAAAGAACAAACTCCGTGATAGGAGGTTGTAGAACTGAATGGTAGCATAAACCAGCCAGTGCAGTTTCACCCAGAAGACCAGGGTTTATGTCCAGTAACCACAGCCAACATAAAAGCTTGGTTAAGGTTAGAGACTAAAATTGCTTGGTTAGGGTCAGGAAAAATGTCACGGTTTTCTATGCAAGACATTTTTGATATATCGCCTCCATTTTCTGGGTTGCAAAGGTGGCTAGTTCGTCTAACATGAGTGGTTGAAGCAATAAAGTGAAGCAATAAAATACATTGCAAAGACAAATGTGTTGTACATAACATCATTTTGTGGAGACTGAGTAGGACATATCGAGTGTACGTTTGTACAATTTCTTGTTTTTGTATTTACATTTAGCCCCCTTTTACATGTATACACTGGCATTTTGAGTAGATGCTATGGGTATGAATGGCAAGACAAACTCTCCGTCCATTTATTAGCTATAACTGCTTTACCTAAAAGAGGTTTGGTGGGGCCTATTCAAGCAGACACTCACACATAGAGCCCATTTACAGCAATTTACTTCACATACATGCCGCCCACAAGACAAACTGGAGGCAAACTGTTCACATAATGCAATATTCCAACGTTGTTTTTCAGCAAACCTTTCTTGCTTTCATGCACAAACAGACACACCTGAAGCATTCCAGGCGTAGCTGAAGAGCATAGGGTCCAGCTTCATACTCCTGGCCGTCCATCACTGAGGGAACCTTCTCAGAGTCTTCGACAATCACGGCCACCTCACTGTCACGTTTACCCAGCATGCTTCTGTCATTGATGTTAGCAGAACCTGCAACACGCACACAGAACAACGGAATGAACTTAATTTTGTGCATTTAATGTTCTTAATCATGCAATGAATCACAATAATTTTTTTTATCATTTTACAAACAAAATAGCAGCTTAAATGTAAATTTAGAGAGAAAAGACAAGCGTTTAAGTGTTGCACTTCAGACACCAGCAGGTGGCACAACAGAGTCGTGTAGCGCTCTTCACATATTTTAGAAGTATTATTATGCACATTTTTTCACTGTACACATGGCGAAAGGAAGAGAAGCTTTTGTCACGTTTTGGTGGTGTCGAGGCAGAGCAGTCGGTCGCTCCAAATAGTAGCAGGAGAAGATAATGTGACAGAAGGTGAGATGAGAGACAGACTAACCAATGATGACTGTGTTGTCGTCAGCGATGAGCATCTTGCTGTGGACGTAGATGAGCTCAGTGACCAGACGTCCCTCCAGCTCAGCGTGAGTCCGCAGACCGGCGAAGGAGATGTAGTTCATCCAATGGTCGTCCACTAAGGAAACAAGGGAAGAAGAATTTTAACGTGTTACACTTAATATTTGGTACCAAAACACTGACTTTTACAGCTTATTCTTGAACTTACTCTCTTTTTTCAGCTGGGAGATGATGGAATATTCTCCTCTGATCATTGTTCTGAGAAGACAGGAGATTAAAACTCATCAGACAAGCATGTAAGTAGATTTAGTAATAACACTTCCACTTCCGCTTTCTCATTTCCCTTCTGTCTTCCTCTTTCAAATAAAACTTAGCCTTAAATGAAAGGGTCATGTGGTGTACCTGTAGTTGAAGTGCATGACGGCCTGGATGGCGTTCCCTCCTCCTGTGGTGATGTCACCCTCAAAGCCAGGAAGCAGAGGAGTGACCACATAGACGCGATACTTCTTCCCCTCCCTGTAAACAACCATATATCATTTACATTGAGAGAACCGAAAGAGAGAAGACTAATTCTGTTCACATAAGTGTACAATGTCTAAAAAGCACTTCCTATAATCACTTTAAAAAACACATGGCTTCAAAAATGGCAAGTACTTATGTGCCCTGATGACCCTTTCAATGATGGCATCTCCAATCTTGTTGTACACCGTCCTGTTGTCAGCGCAACTGATGAAAAACTGGTTCTGTGAGAAGAAAGCGAGAGAGTGCAATTTGTAGTTTTATGTTACTGACTAATGAAACGTTTAATTTCATAAAGTACACTCATGCTTATATATAATAATTACTGACATCAAAGCGAGACGCAACGGAGCTACATCAATACTGACATTAGTAGCAAACCTCTGAAGAGTTTGACTTTTATGTTATCGTTCATATTTTTTGAAGTTCTGCCAAATAAACAAAGGAACAGATCAATTCAGTTTCTATTTTCACATCCTGGTCCCTTTGCTGGTTTACCTCTATGTAGATGTAGTGCTTGCTCTTGGCGATGACCTGGATGTAGGCAGTATGGATGGACTCCTCGTGGTATTTTATGCCGGCCGACCAATCTGATGCTGACCGCAACGCCTTAAACACACAGAAACTGGTTCATTACAGAAGTAAAGCTCAATAGAGATGCATCTGCCACCTATTTCATCATACGTTTTCTCAAATGTAGTCTGCATGAAAACCTCAAGGGTGACGTATGTAGGAGAAATGATAAAGATTACAAGCTTGGGCCTTCTATGTGTGATTATATTCCAAGTGTTGTAGCAAAATTTTGTTGTGGTGAATTTATAATCCAGCCACCATTATCTTGGTCTCACTATTGTCATAGTCTGGTTTAGACTGGATTCTGCATTATTCAGATTCCTTGGCTGAGGAGTTCCTGTTATCTTCATGAGAAGCTGAGACTGTAATGCTTGAAGGACAAATGTAACAATAATTTGTATTGTCTTGCTTGATTCGTGGTCAGACCTCTGAACAGGAGCCTAGTGTATGAGCTCTGCCCTTTCAGCTGAAATATTCACGCTGCATTTCTCTTCTTTACTATTCATCATTACTTATTTTATACAAAAGACAAACACTGTTGCACCCTGATTGCTTTTACTACGGCTCATCCAGATTTCCACAACACCAAACAGATGCATTGTTTTCTGTACATTACAGAAATTAGCGGCATGCAAATGTATTAATGACCAGCTAAGAAAAGTAGAAAACTTTGCAGTAGAAGCAAAGCAGCAAGCATGAAGCTAAAAAACTATTTTTTAAGGGTTGAACAGTTGTTAAATACTGTACCTTACATCAATTAATATTAGTTATCTAAAGGTTAAATCTGTGATTCAAGAGAAAGATTGCTGACATTTAGCTAGTTGGCATGTTTGGATAGTTAACATGTGGCAGAGTCACCATCACTCTCACTCCCACTGACCCCTATCCTCCCATCTCCTATCTCCGACTCCCTTTTCTACATTTTCTGTGTATGAGCATGAATGTGCAAAAGTACAAGACACACTGCAACAGTGTTGTGCAGATAAGTCTGAACTGCATACAAAAACTGGATTTTTTTCCCCCGGCATACACACAGAATGGAAAGCTAGCGGACCATACGTGATAAAATGTGTTGTGTGTGATGGCGTGGCTGACTCTGCCCTCAATTAAGAATTTTAATGTAAATAAAAAGCCTGTTTTCTCTCAGATCTGTCTTAGTTTCCATCACATCCCACATTATAATTATATATACACATTAGTCAGTGCTTGAAAATAGAATGAACAATAATCAAACTCAACACACAACTGGTCTTCTCTTCTGACTTAGAGAAAAAGTAAACAATCACATTTTTAATCGTCATGGTTGAAAAAGGGGTACATTTTGTACCAAATATTTTTGAGCTGTTCGAGGTTTGAGTTGATCCACATCCTAGTCAGGTGAGGCTTTGAAGCACAATGATCAGATAATGTGACCAGTAAGCAGACACTCCTTTGACCAGTGACTACAAAAGATCATCCTTACATGCAGTTTTGTTAAACTGACACAACGGCAAAGATGACAAGACAAAGACAAGAACGGACTGTTGGAATGCTGGATGCTGCATGTCAGTTAGGGCCAAATCCAGGAACTAGAATGTCCACAACTCTAAGAAACAGTTTCAGACAGAACAGCACACAAACAATCTCCTCCATGATACTTTAGATGGTGTCTGACTCCACAACCTGGTCCCCCCCAAAAATATCCACCAACTTCACCAGGTCCTCCAGGAAGAGTGGGGCAATACTCCAGATGCCAGCAATGACAACCTTACAGACTCTATGTGTCCCAAATGTGTGACTCCTTACTTATATTTTAGCTCAGTTTACATATTTGGATGATTTAATGTCACAGCACACACTTTTACAAGCATAATAAGCTGTTCATTGTGTTCACAGAGGTGTCACTTCAAAAACACAGAAACACTGAACAGGTCAGACTCAAAATAATAAATACAAGCGCTCCTTCACTTTGGTCTAAACCCTTGTGATGGGATCTTCAGGCACTTCTTATTTTAGACAAGCATCTCACTCAGAGGTCGGTTGCTTCTGGCTAAAAATCCTGTCAATCGCAAGTGCAAACCTTTATAGTTATATAACTTTTTGGCCCATAGAGAGTTTTTTCTGTTTCATCTCTGTCCAGCAATGCTTGACTGCACACTTGGATATGGGAGATGTGGGAAAGTGGGAGTTTGTCCTGCCTGTGTTGTTGCATTTTCTCTTTAATTTTCTACCAGTTAGGTTCGTGGTGGGATTTTTTTATTTATTTTTATCTCAGTTTCTCAATTTGTGTGAAGATAAAACCAACAATTTTCACAATATGTTGCTTTTTATGAGCACAACAAGTTACACGTGCGCTTGGCGTGTTCTCCTACCTGAACTTTGGCGTTAACACATCCGGGAACTTGGTATCTGATCTCATTGGCACCAGAGTGAGACTTAGGGAGCAGGAATGGATAAAACAGGGAGCGGTACTTTGGCTTCATGATCTGTAGAAGAAAAAAATGGAGAATTTCAGCAGGGAGAAGGTAAATATGTAGTCAGAGAGAGAGAGAGAAGGAGAACTGGAAAAGAGTGAAAACATGGAGGAAAAAGCTGTTGCCAGGGAAAGTGTGAGTGTGAGGATTAAGGCATTTTTTCCACTGTTCCAGTCAAAGATTTTCTATGATGTAGCCAGGTTAGTGTTTATTGTCCTGCTTTATTTTTATGTCAACAAGTCATGATTTCCCCTACTAGTTTAACATGAGCTCCCTACTACTTGCTATCCATGTATTTGAATTAGAAATGGTAAAAGGTGCCTAAATTCTGTCAACAAAAGACCCTTTGTTGTAAAAATCCTGGCTAAACAAATTAATCCTTAAGTCCTGATCCTGTTCTACATCCCTGAGTGTGTTTGTCAGTGTACACAGTGTGCAGGTTGCAGTGCCTTAGTGAAGTTCCAGCGCTGAATGAAGTGTCTCGCCACGTCTCGGGCGCCTCTGCCGTGAACCACCGAGGCGATGTCGTGCCAAGGCATCCTGGGAGTTGTGTACCTGTCGATGAAGTCTGCAGGCCCCAAAAAAAGACCAGCAGGATGGGAAAAAGAAGCACAGAGGGGTCAGAGAGTTTAGAGGAGAGGATAAAGTGGAAGAATTGTTGCAAGTGCTTCATGGCACTCAGCTCTACTTCATATTCATTTTCCAGATGAGTACATGTTTCCATATATACATTGGTTTAAAATTAGCATTACGCATTGGGCAGCGACTTCTTTCTAATAAGAATTTTAGGTTTAGGAGTGGAGGGAGCTTGTTCGACATAAATGAGAGGGTTATGTTCGTGGGTATGTGTGTGCCAGACCATCAAAAGGTTTCTCCAGCTGGATCCAGTCTTTGTACACAAAGTTGCAGTAGTCTTTCCCATGCCAGAAGCGAGTGTTTCCCTGCAACTCTCCAACACCTGTTTTCAGGCTTCGCACTGAGCCACTCCCTGCACACATGCAAATAAAAGTTTAAAATGCGCATGCTTTTAGCCAGTGGAGCATGAATTCCCATAAATGCGGTGATTCTCTTTAATTTTCTCTCTGCCTTCACAGACCTGCGCTGTCCACGCTGCTCACGCTGTCCACATGCTGCAGGTTGTGTTTGTGCAGGTGTCTGTATATGCTGAAGCGAACCATCCTGTTGCGACCGATTCCCTTCAGCTTCGGTAAATCCGTCGGCTCGCTGGGCGGCGTTCCTCGTCCGTTGCTCTGAGAGACACCATCAGCGGAGGACACGCCTTTAGTAGACGGAGTGTTGGTGGAGCTGGCCTAGAATCCAGAAAACAACAGGGGATGCAGTATAACTCATAGACGCAATGATTGCAGTGTAATAAAACAGCACTGCCATAAACGGTTTTATTACTGTCATTTTGGAGACTGCTGTTGTTGTGTGGCGCTGCATCGTGATGCTTTATAATGCTGAGCAGAGTTGAAGTCACGACTAAGTTCCAAACAAGGGACAGGTGTGATGTTGTGTGGGTGGAAGTCATGGGTTCCTTAAAATCAAAAGGATTTATCGCCTGAGGAGCACACCAACCTTGAATTATATCTTTTGTTCCCCCAAAAACACTGCATTAATCATTGGGAAATCATGAAATTCTAAACCCATTTTTGAATTGAGCAGCAAATGCAACAATTTTGTCAAAAGGTTTCACTTTTTTACTAATTTTCAAGGCTCCATCTTACTTACAGGTTCATCAATCAAAACATTAGGATGTTTTTTTTGATATCGAATTCAATATCTCTAGTAGACAGCGGACTTTAACCTGAACAAAGAGATGCTTCGTGTATCAAAGAGAGACAACGAAACTTGAAAGACGTAAAATCTGTTCCAAATGTTGTTCCAAAGGCTTAAAAATCTGATTGCAAAATCAAGGATTGGTCTGTTGAGATGTGCTCCTCTGGATTCTTGTTAAAGTTGGGATAGATGGAGATTTTTGGAAATTTGAAAATTCAAGTAGTCTGAGAAGAAACTAGACTTCTGCACCTCCTTTAGAGTTTATAAAATCAAGAATGTGACAGGAGACTTGGGCCAATCACAAGTCTTCTCAGAACAAGGGTGCCATTTATATTGGTTGTCCCATAAAAAACCTGAATCAGTGCTGGAAAAGTTGCTATTCCAGCATTGTTAAAGAAACCCCCAAAAAAGAAGGAAGACTTATCTCTCCTGAGAGGCAATTGGAAAATGTTTCACTACATAAAAAGTCAGATAACAAGTTCCTGGGTTGCTCTGATGAAACCAATCAATGAAACTTGTGTTGTGTCACTCGTTCTGCTGCTTTCTTCCCCCAATTTTCAAGACTTCTGCCAAGTGCAGCTTGAAGAAATACTGACTTTAAGGTCAGTAGCATATAATATGTTTGTGTAGTTGTGTTTGAGAATATGTTAGCTCCACTGAAGTTAAGAGGGTAATTTGCCAGCTGGCATTGTGACAGCATTTGCTCTTTTCATTCCGTATTTATGCACACAGTCCGTCACCACAGGCTCCTACTGAGGATACATGCAGCGCTGCTTCTTCATTCCCTCTGAGAGTGAATGAAATACTTTCCTCTCCTCGGGCTTTTTAATTCGAGCTACTTGTCAGGAGATGAGAAACACATTTTTTTTTTTGCCAATAAATCCTGAAGTGTGGACAGCACATTTTAATTAGCTGTGTGTGTTTCTGACCTGCTCCAGCGCCACAGAGCGAGTCACGCTGCCCACATCCGTCAGCCGGTGCTCTCTGTCGTCCCAGCGACCGTACGCCAGGTCGATCCCGCCCACGAAGGCCACCGATTGGTCGATAACGACAATCTTCTCATGATGTGCCCACAGATAGACGGAGGAGGAAACATGGTCTGGATGACGCATCACCTGGACACACAGTACATGTACTTGCATATATGGTACACTGACAGGATGTGAGTTACAAAAAGTGTACATATAATTATGTTTTTGATTATGTGACAGGCTGATTGTAAACATGGCATTGACTAACTAGGGAAAATGTGCCACCATACTGTTTTTTAACAAAGTGGACATACCCATAATCCTTCCACTTACCTTGATGTTAGGGTGCAGGTGCATAAGCGTCCTTTTGCTGTAGCCTGAGTTGATGCCGAGGGCGAGTTCCACCTCCTTATACAGCATTACAAAGATCCGCACTCCTTGTTGCTGTGGACAAACACATGACAAATAGATGTGAATTCACATATTTAATTGAAAATATATCATGAATCCTTTCTCAGACGTAATTAATCAATGAAGATGTTGCTGAACAAACATCACTTACTGGAGTGAAAGTAGTGAAGAAACAACCCTTAAAAACATGTGTTTTGAGGCTAATTTGTAAAAGCAAAGGGAGCAAACAATCATTTTGACATAATGCAATGTACAGTGATTTTTAGATGTTTTCAGGTACTTGTACTAAAGTTACAGGATTAATATCACACTGTGAAAATGCTCCATTACAAGTAAAAGTCACACATTAAAAAATTTACTTGAGTAAAAGGTTTATCAGCAAAATTTACTCTTCATTGTACAGTAAAATGGTCCCTGTCAGAGTTTTTCAATTACATATGATGTTTTGTATTAATGCGTCTGCTACATGAATGTGTATGTTGCCTTTTACTGCTGTAGGTGTTTAAGGTTAAGCTAATTCTCACTAGGTCATGTACTGCCCACTGCGTAGCTTGGTTTACAGCAATTGTATAAAATAATGTTTGCAATTTCAACGCCTTGCGAAAACCACATCCGTCCAAAAACTCATGAACTCAGAAAAACTGCTTGTTTTCAGCTCTGTGACAACAGATTTTCCAGGTAATCTCAGAGGGGTATTGAACAGTTTATTTAGCTTAAGAAGTAGGAAAATTTCCCCAATTTGTGAAGGAACATTTATCCCTAAAGTTCTTTGTAAATATTAAAAATCATAGAATTTTGAGAAATGTGGACAATAAGGGTACGGAGAGAAAAAAGTAATTTGAAGAGTAACAAGCAACTAAAGATGTCAGGCATATGTAGTGGGGTGAAATGTGTAATATTTGCCTCAGAGAGTAGTGAAGTAGAAGTATATAGCTGCTTAACGTGAAAAATAATCAAGTAAAGTATAAGTACCTGAAATTTGTACACAAATTGAATACATGTACTTTACAAGATGTTGGAAAGTTGTGTATATTGTGTATATATTATCTTCATGTACATCTCAAATTAGAAATCATGCTTATTTAAATGGTGAATTTGAGTTGTATTTGTTTGCAAAAGAGTAGTAAAGCTATTCTAGTTCATTCTCGTATAAGAAACTCCTTCTGGTTCATTCTGAATAAGGATTTTTAGCACCTGTAAGCACATGTGGACACTTTTATTGAGAGGTTTCTTAACTTTATCTTCATCTCCACTGTCTCCAAGTGCTTGCTCACAGGGAACCTGAGGGTTTTGCTCTAATATTGCAAGGTCTTGATTTTAACTTTTAATGTGCCTTAAGAGGACTATTAGCGCTTCTTTCGGTCAAATAAATTTGAAATGTTAATCTTTTATCTCACATGGAGAGCACTTTGGTTCATGCCCTCTGTTTTTAAAAGTGCTTTTTGAATAATAGTGACTTGACAAAGTTTAAATGTAAACATTTCTGTCATATTTATGAAAAGTGTGAATTTATACATTGAAAAAGTCACATTTTACTCGGACCATATCCATTTAAAGGTTATGTTTTCTCATCATGCAGTGTATATGTGCTCGGTACTCATTTCTACCACATAATTACTGTTATGATTCTGCTCCTGTCCCTGTTTCTTCTCCCTCTTTCTCCCTCTTTCTTTCTTCCTCCTTGTTTTTCTGTGTCCATTTTGACCTGTCTGTCTTCCTCTGTATCCGTCATCTCTCTCTCTCTGTCTCTCATTTCTGCCCTGTTCTCACTGCCTGAACTGCTGATTGCTGGGATGAAAGTCAGCTGTGACAATCAGCTCACCCAACTCACCTGTTCACTACCACACCTCCTGGTATAGAAACTCTGTTCATTCATTCACTCCCTGCTGGACCATAGACTCGGATCCCCACACAGTTTGTCGCTTCCCTCTGGAACTCTGATTCCCTCAACACTCTACATTTGGACTCAGTTTTTTCCCCTTCCTGGATTCTGCATTTGGACTCTGTTTGCTCCTGGATTTCCCCAACCTGTTTTCCCCTCTGTTGCCAGTTCCCCCCCGTCTTGTGAGTACTCCTCCTTAGTTTAGATCTGCTAATTCAGTTTAGTTTTGTAGACTTCTGTTTTTGTATTTGTTGCGTTGTTTGTAGAGTTTTGAGTAGTTAGGTTTAGTTTTGTCCTCCCAGTTCAGTTCTTCATTTATGTATTGGTTTAGTTATCTTGTTAAATAAACTCACATCCCGTCATAGACTCCGTTACTCTCTTTTGGATTATGTTCTTCCCCCGGATTCCTGCCTGTTTCTGTTTTTGTTCCTTGTCTGCCTTCCTTGCCTGTAGCTTAGCTTCCCGGATTTTGTAAGGACTCTGTTTCATTGCCTGCTTCAGTTTATCTCTGTTCAGTTTTTGTAAATTAGCTGTGAGTTTTTGTAGTGTGACTTCTTTTAGTATAGATTTGGTTTAGTTTCCCCCTTGTTCAGTTTTCCTTCTTTTGTATAGGTTTAGTTCTTGTTTTGTTTAAATAAAAACCCATTTTCCCTTTGACCACCTGTCTGCCACTATCTGTGCCTGCGCCTGGGTTCTCTGACCCCTTCCTGTAACAATTACTTACTGCTTTGCGTTTCAGGATACAGTCCAGCCTCCACCTGTTGCCCTCGACAACAGGTCTCTTTAGGAAGATCTCTGGACTCAGCCTGATGAAAAGAGGAGGAAAGACATAAACCAACAAAAAGTAATGCAGAGACATAAAGAAGGAGAAACGGCTAAAGAAACAGAATCATCAAACTCCTTAATATAATGTTTACTTTCCCCATGACATAATATTATAGTCTCATGAGTCACTGACATTGGCATCCTGAGCTGACATGTCTACAGTGCTGTTGGCTCACATTACACAAGCCGACACTTCATTGGTAAAGACCATAAGCCCCATGATTACCGCCTTGGAACACAGGGATTCCAGTCACGTCTAACAGTTGCACACTGGGCTCTGAGGGACCAAAAACTATTATATTTGAAATTACAGTGGTGAAAATATTATAATGGCGTCAGTGGGGACAAATAAAGGGTTATTTCCCTCTGGAAAATGCCATTAAGCCACTATTAAACCTCTAAAAAGCAGAGAACAGTGGTGAGGCAAAACACAGACCAGGAAATGCTTCTTTCATATGTACAATAGTCAAACTGATTGAATGTGAGATTTGATTTGCATCTTTGTAACACCATCTGCCAGGTTATTGTAGCCTCCAGGGGTAATACAGTGGAGACGGCAACTGTCGTGACAGTTTTTACATGAGACAAATGAGCTTTTTGTCATTTTGAGGAGAAAATCTTCTGTCTGTCTCGTTTTTAACTCTTTTCTGACCTCAAACATTGTGCAATTGTATTGGATGTCTGAAAGCACAGACATAACACCTAATCATTTCACAATGGTTTAGAAAGAGGTTGAGAAAAGACGGAGAGACAAAAAGGGGTGTAGCAGAAGTGTAACCAGATATCAAGACTTTATCTTTCTGTTGGTGTATTTCTGTTCTCATTGTGGGGATGTAATTAGAGCCAGTAGCTTGTCCCAGATCTTTGGCAGGCACAGACTTCTGGTTAATCCATAATGTAATGTGTTACAGCACAGTACTACACTAACTGGGATCACAGTGTCAAGATGTCGTCTTAGTCTTTGGCAGCAATTTGACCCTAAGTGTGTTTAATGAGATACTAAGATACAAGTAAGCCACTATTCTATAGATTTTTAAGCTGATGCTTCATACTTCTTATATTTTTAAAGCATAATCTACATGCTCCAGACAGTACGAGGCATACTTTTTGCAGCAAACACTTGGTATTGGCATAGACATAAGTTTCTATAACATCACATAATCTCAAAAAAAAAAATGAAGCTTATTACCCCTGCACAAAAGAGACATGAAGGTGTTGGTACAAATTGTTGGCGGTTGTGTGGTTCAACTGCAGCCAATCATTACCACATATTCTGGGATTGCCCAAAACTCGCATCTTTTTGGCGAGAAGTTCATAAATGTTTTGGAAACTGTATTTCAAATAATTCCATTTGATGTTTTCACACTGTATTTGGGAGCTGCAGTACTACATACTCAATCTGCAGCAGACAAATACTTAATGAGAGTATTACTTGTGGGAGGGAAGAAGGCCTTGACTAAGAAATGGTTACAACCAGATGCTCCAACATTAGATGATTAGGATAAAATTATACATGACATTCACATTATGGAAAGACTGACATTTTCTATAAAGATGCAATCAGAGCAATTTCTGAGATGGGTGGACAAAATGGGTCGGGCATATGGGTCCACGGAGACCAGACTTACTACAACTATACTTCTATAAAATACTGATTTTACAGGATCACCACAAGATTGTGTCGTGAGTGTATCTTCATGAGTAGAAGAGTGAAAATGACAGCTTCTTTGTTCATTTGGTGATTTTTTTGGTTTAAGAATGTATATATTTGTTTAAAATGTAATTGAAAATGGAAGGGAGAGCAGCAACTGAAAGGTTAATATCATTGAAACGTGTTTTAGACTATTGATTGATATTACGCATGGCATATATATGGATATGTGTAACATTTGAATGACGAACTTGACATGAATGTTGAACTATGTAGGATCTTCTCAATAAAAAAATAAAATAAAATCTTCCCCTCCTCTTTTAAGATTGCTTTTTTTTTTAATCAGGAATCAACTGCCAATGATGGAAAAAATTATTAATAGAGATGCAGCAAAAGTTACTAGCTAAATATATTAACAAAATATACTTGGTATTGCATTGTACTGCACGTACCATCCCCTTCAACTTTATCATATTCTTAACCTAAATAATCTTCTGCAATATGAGCCTCTGTGTTCTCTGAACTCAGAGTTCCAGTGAAGCAACCAGAATTTCAGAGAAATGTTTGGACACTCCAATACTGCTTAGTGAATGGTGCCCAACATGTATAGCTTGTTCAGCTGGACTCCAGAATTTACCTCTTTTTTTTAACACACCATCTATACTTCTGAAAATTGTAGGTGCATCACACTCCTGTACATAAACAGCCTGTATTATGTTTTTATTCAGCATTCAATCTGGGCAATTAATATGGTGAAAATGGCACACATATTTGTCATCCTTTTTCCACTCGAAACAGGCGGGGTTTTTTTCTTCCCACTGTTGCCAAGAGCTTGCTCAAAGGGAAACAAACTTGGACTATGTTGGGCTTCTATGTGGGTATAAATTAAGGGATCTTCACTTTATTATGTGAAGTACCTTGAGATGATATATGTTTAGAATTGACGCTACACAAATAAAACTGAATCATATTGTTATTTAAAGATGGAATGGGTTTTGCTCTCCTTTTCCCTTTTTGTGTGATTAACCTCCATCTGATTTTGTATATACATTAGCATTTGCAAGTCGCTGTGTCAGATTAGTCCCTGCACTCAGACTCTGATCAGTTTCTCATTTTGACTGCTCCTCCTCCATCCTGTTTTAAATCCTCATTGATTAGTTTTGTTTGTTACATATACAAGACATTCATTGTGTCCCTAGAGGCTGGGCCAGATCAACAGTTTTATCTGCACATTTTGTCTATTTGTATTTCAATGACAGGTTGGACACCAGGTTTAGGGCTGCTACTCTTGCTTGGAACCTTTGTTTGCATAGTAAGCAGTGTGTGGTTTTGATTTTGAGTATTTTGTAGTTCATTTTATTCATTTATTTATTTATGAATTGCATCCACTTGCATCCATTCCTCTTTTAGTGGAATTTGCGCTGATTATTTTTTGTTTGCCACAAAAACCTATTATTCATTAAAATCACAATCAACTTTTCTTTTTTTTTTTTTTTTTTAACAACTACGACCATATGCTTGTCTATCACTTCCCTTAACAACCTGGATCGTAACACCTATGGTGTAATTCCCACACTTCTTTAGCCTTACTTTCAAAATTTAAATATTTTTCTTAATGCTTCTTATGCAATATAATCACACAGCTAGAATGAACGTATTTTACCTCACTGGGTATCGCTTATTGCTTTTAAAACCACCACAGGTACCACCCAACCTTTGATCCGCATGATGTTCCTTACGAATATGAATTCCACCTCTGTCACATGACACATTTAGGTCAACTAGATAACATGACCTGCTTTTTATCATCTAAGAAGTTAAATGAAACTGGTGTGAGGCCACTAACAACAGCATATGTTTTTTTTTAAACATTATTTCACATCAGCAGGATTACTATTCTGTCAGCTTTGGAAATAACTGTGACAGCATTAGATGGAAAAGTAAAATGGGCACCAACAGAACAGATGATAAGACCTTTATGACTCAGTTGTTTTTTCAGTTTATTTCTCACACTTCAACTAAAATGATTTGATATCTGGCCTGTTCACACACACACTGAAACTCACCACCAGTCTGTGATGAAGATCTCCTCTTTGGCCTCCTCCAGAGCATCAGCCACATCCTCCATGTACGTCTTTCCATTCACATACCTGCAAAAAAAAAAGATGTAAATGTTACACTTGTCACATGTACTTGTGCTGCTGATACATATACAAACAAGCATCGAGTATGTTAAACAGTAGAGCAACTTCTGTCTTTTCCAGCTCACTGTCTGACCACAGCTTTACGCAAAACCGCCACTAAACCACAATTAAGCACAACTTCCCTGACTTCCTTTACTGTGCAACACCCTTGCAAGCTGAAGGCGACACCCATAGCCGTGTCATCATGACATAACTGTTTTTTAAGAGTGTTTTTCCATCTGCTCATAGGACGACAACACGTTTTTCAAAAATTTTTCTTCCTTTTTTTCCTTCTGAGCAAAAAAGACAATGTAATGTCATTATTGCACAGATGATTCAATATCACACAATCTGCCAGATGAGGGGGAGAGAGAGTTGACTGCTCGGTCCCATCATACATTTCCATAGTTACCAGTGGAAACACTAACAGAGGACAGCAGGGAAAATATGCTGCAGATTTGTTTTCTTTGAGTTTTATGTATTTTACCTGCCAATGTGGAGCCGAGAAGCTAAAACTTGAATAATATGACACTGACTCTGACACATTGTAAATACAGCCAGTTACAGAGAAACAAACGTGGCAGTTTGAAACCCCTTTTGAGTCATTTTCTTTTTATCCTTTCTATGCACACACCAATATTAGCAACAGCTTGACCAGTTGTGCTCTGTTCCAGTGCCGTTACCATTTGGCAGGGATGTTTTCCTGCTCCTGTGCAAACGATCCAAAGCGGTGATCTCGGAGGAAAGCCTTCCCATGACTCCTCACGAAGCTCTCGATGCTCTGACCCCACCAGCGAGCATGCCTGTAGCTGCTGCACTTAAACACGAGGGTCCTGTCAGTAAGATATACATAGATACAAACAGAGACACACTGAATACGTTTCCAAAAATATACGTTCACTTGAAACCTCTGAACCATTAAGCAGTTTCTGGGCGTTTTTGTTGCTCAGGTCACATGTTACTCTGTGTGGGCTCATTTTACACTTCAATATAAAGTCCTGCACCTTTATGGAAACAGTACAACCATTGCTACAAGTAGAGAGAACTCAAAAATGTCTTCAGTGCAGTATGACAAAGTTATATAATGACATGAATCCTAAAATTGAAAAGGTCAAATTTGGAGGATTTCTTTGATTATTTGTTTTAGAGAAGTTGAAAAAATTGGAAGAAATATCGTCAATATTTTTCCAAGCACCTATTTGTGTTAAAAAAAAAAAGTGTCTCTATATGCCATAAATATTTAACTACTTTATCTTCTCTACAAACTAAACATTTTTCACACTACACACAAGTTTTTAAAGATTTTTCACCATGCTGACACCCATACCTTGCTGATAATTGGCTTCTCTGTATGCTGTTTCTGATATGTGTTACATTTATTGTGCGTTTCATTTTTCACATATTTTCTCTTGTCTCCTCTCTGCTCTGTTTAAGCACAGCCTGCAGTTCAGCCTAAAATTCCTTGAATTTTTGTGACATAACCGTTGGTTGCAGCTGAGTGAAGCTTAGCTTCACGTTTGTTCTGAGTAGCAGAGAATTTTTTGTTTTTTACAGAATCTCTTCAATGCAAACTGTGGATTTTTGGTAACATTTTGAATGAGACATGCTGAAAAAAGTGATTTTGATTATGAGTTCAATCTTAGGCTCAGATTTGGAACCATACGTCACATGTGATATGTTCAAAAAACATTTAAAGTTTTTTTAGTTTTCACAGTTTCTGGCTGTGATAAATGGTGTAATTTTGTTAATTTTTATAAAAAGATAACACGCCTTGCAAACACAAAGGTGAGTTTTGGGTTTAGATTTTGGGTTCAGGGTGTTAAACGGTACAGGATTGAATCACATCCAAAAAAACAGAAAAACATAACTGTACATTTGACCTCATAAAAAAGAAACACACACACACATCCGTCTGTCAGAGAAGGCATTTGTCTTTTCCTTTTGTGAGATAAGAAAGCTTTGTCATGATTCCTAAAATAAAATAAAGAATGAGTCTGGAATGAAAAGAAGCTACCAGAAGTAGTAAATCTGTGGTTTTTGACCCCACTGATGATTTTTCAGAATGTTTTTCTTTTTCTTGGACCACAGATTGGAAAAAGGGAAACAAGTTTAGGCCTGCTGCTGGCAGGTTGTAAAAAGTCTTTTGAAAGGCCTTTTGCTTTTACTGTGAGACTAACTGAAGTTGATTAAGGAAAAAGCACCATCTCATCACAAAAGAACTGTCTGAATATGATTTTCAATATCACAAACGGACTTTACCTAACATGGTGAAAAAGGGAAGATTCTCTTTTTAAATGGTGGTTAAGCAGTATTAACCTGAGAATCACTGTAAGGCTTTACTCAAAATGTGTAATCAGTCCTTGTGGATAAAAGTTCCAATGTTCAACCATACACATACACATACACGCTTAAAAATATAACCTTGAGAGGCTGTCAATGCGGACTCCATGTTTGGTTTCTGTGTCTTTGGAGTCCATCTTGATGCTGAACTCTTTATCCACCAGCAGGACGAAGGAAATCGCTCCGGAGTCTGGCTTCATGTACAGCAAGAACGAGTCTTTCACCACCAGCCAGCTGCAGCACACACACACAGTATCGTTCACATTTTCATATCATCAAAAAGGATTTACGAGCGGCTCTCGACTGATTTCTATGCACCATTTCTTATATTTCTTGTTTAAGAAAAGGGTGTAGGAAGAAAATCATCATGGGGATGTAGGTGGATGGGCTGAGCGTTTCAAACGTGTGGGATTTTTTTGTGTTGTCTTCAGAAAACAACAATATAAACCGCTCACATAATAATTTGGCTGCGATAAACAGGAAGAGAAAGAAGCGGGCAGACAGATAAAGAGAGCAGGGAGCACAGGTGGGCTGTAGATTTTGTTACTAGTAACATTTTTGTTAGTAACCTGCAAAAAATGGGAAAATATAACATAATAGTCAAATCTACTGCTTATTAAGATGTGATAATTTTGTGTTGAAATATGCAATGAATGGTCACTGTACTTTGACACCCACACTTTGACAGATTCCTGCCAGGAATTTGAGTGTGAATGTTCAAAATCTTTTGTACATGAAATCCATCACTCCCACATTTTATGCAAGTTTGCCAGTTTGAGAAACTAAAAAGCAATGCCAGTTCGTCTTCGTGTGTTTCTGTTACCACAAGACATTAAGGGGTTCCATTAATTTGTCTAATGAGCAAAACAAATTTAATTACAAGAAGAAAAATGAGTCAGGAGCAGTGGTATGCTTTATGTTAGCATGGCAACTAAAACAGTGGGAGGAAGAATAAAAGCTGCACTGAGAGAAATAAACTGAAAAGACAAAAATAAATAAAGGGAAAAAGCAACATTAACACACCGCTTGGACCAGCGATAGCAGGCCTGGCTGTGACCACAACAATTCATTCCAGGGATCCGGTGTCCACCTGAGCGCTTGTGGATCATCCCTTCCCTGAAGAGACAGAAAACACAGTTTAATAATCTATAAAACCTGTATTATGGGGTGTAAGGAGAGCATATTATTGAAATTTGGAAATTTAAGAACTGCTTTTGGGATTTTGACCCTGATATTCAGGATACAGGATGGAAAACAAAAAAGCATTTGACAAAGAGAAAATGCTCACAGTCCTTTGGGTCCCAAGTCATGAATGAAAGACAGCTGGCTGACGTCAATGAACTCCATCTGAGAATAGATGGGAAGAAACGAAGAGAAGCTTCACACAGCGGTTCTTGTGCAGACACAGCACAAACTGTGAAATATACTGCACACATGGACACGTAGAGCAGGCAACTGTTAGGTTCACACACCTGGAGGTAAAGTGATTCATCCTGAACTGAGTGTTGTAAACTCAGATATTAACTTAAAAACCATCAAAATAAAGCTTAATGTTAGTACTTAGCTGGCATAATGCTGCAGCAATGGTCTGTTTAAGGAAGGGCTGATTCCACCAGTAAAGTAAGATATACAGTATAAATATGTGGTAAATGGTAAAATAGTTCACACTTTTATAGCATATATTGCAATTTTTTAAGAATTGGTCTCCAAATTTGAGGAAAAACTAGCGCAAAGTGTTTCAGTAAGGCGTACTTTGGCTAGAGAGGAGTTTTTCAAAATGGAAAATACCAGATGAAGCTGGAAAGGCAAATATATTATATGTAATATACGTACATATATTGTCAAAATCCAACAAAAATACCAAAAAAGCAATACAACTTTTATATGTAATTTAAAAATGGCGTCTTGTGCTGGCTGTACTTTAATTTAAGACATTTTACAGACTCTTACTGCTTGAACAAGCAGTAATAATAAGCTTCAATTCCTTTTGCATGTCACCATTAACAGATGCAGGGTTTTGTGTACACACATTATGATCTGTGTCAACATTCAACATCCACAATGAGGGCAAAACATTGTAAAATATAAGAAAACCATGCTAATTATTCACTTCTACAGTGGATCTCAAATATCTACAGTGGTTGACACAAATGTAGAATGAACATAAATTAGCACAAACTTGAAACATATTTGACAAATAGTCATTATGAGGGTACATTTGAGTGTCAAGCTTGCGGTGCTTAGTATGATTACTCACAGTGTGATGATATTTGCGGTACATGGCCATCCTCAGCAGCTTGTTCAAATAGTCTTCTAATTGTCTCTGTAGAAACACATACACTATATTTGGCCACTGTGAGTGTTTTAATGACAAAATCCATGCATTAGAAACACACATGCACACACACTGTGAGAGAGAGAGTGTTTTAGAGGATACTGGCAAAGGAGTTAAGTGCCATGGCAACAAGCGAGTGCCAGGAGAGCTCCTTGCAATAAAGTTGAGATGTGGCAGGAGTCAATTCTTCCAAACCGGGAAAAACAAGCAGAAAAGGCTACCAACACAGCAACGTACCCTCCTGCTGGAAACCTGCTCATCTCGCACCAGCTCGTCTCCTCCCCCCCTGGGCAGGGAGGGCATCTCCCTCACCTCGCTCTTCCTCACCGTCCTTCGCCTCACCGTGTGGCTGCAAAACAAGAGGGACGACATTAAAATGATGGATTTAGCAGTACAAGCTATTTGAAGATGCGTTTCTAGGGAGCACTTCTTCAAATCGTGCAGTGATCGAATCTTTGTAAAAGTTTGACCATAGCCTAAAGCTAAAAGAAAAAAAAAAAACAACAAAAAACAATTTCAGCAGCTGCTCAGAATCATATTTTTCTGTGTATCTTCCTGTCAGCAGATATTTACACAGGCAAATGCAAGAGCTTGACAAAACTGACAGAAGGTTGGCTCACTGCTGTGTTATCGCACATCAACCAGGAACGCAGAGGAAGAAAACTGACATTTACTTATCTAAAAACAGGGAGGCAATTATACATTTGTTGTGGTCATTGTTCTTTTTTATTAAAAGCTGTCCATTTTATGAAACTACCACAGCAATCCAATGCATCATGTACCAACGTCTATAAAAATACAACTAAATAAAGACTGCCTGATGGACACACAGAGAGAAATACAGTTTGGCAAACCAAATCCTATTAAAATCCAAGTGCAGCATTCCACAATTTTCAAGTGAGCACAGCACCGGAGAGAGAATAAGAGAGACTAATAAAGGGAAGCAAATAAAACAGAAAAAGAAATGAGAAAGGAAAAAAAAAAACAAGAAGAGCTAATTGAAATGTCACAGTGCCATTAATCGTGGTACAGTACGGAATAAAAAAGGTTCATAAACTCCAAAAGGTCGCAGACAAATACTGTCAGTGCCACTGAAAGAATACTTTGACATTTATAGACAATTTGGGATATGAGCTTATTTCGCTTATTCGTTTTCTTGCCAAGATGTAGATGAGAAAGTCAAGATGTTTATGTGATAAATATGAAGCTATAGATGTTCATTTCTGAACATCTGAAATCAGGGAAAAGCCGAGTATTAAAATTTATTTTTTTTTTAAATCCACCCACCACTATAAGCAGATCTCCCTGCTGTTTTTACATCTCTCATTGTGATTGGATTTTAATTTCAATAAATTAAATAAAATTTAGATGTGACAGTGGGCTGATTTTTTAAAAACTTTGGATAAAGCCATGCTGGCTGTTGCCCCTCTGTGTTTAGTCTCAACGCCAAGCTGAGATAATCGTCTGTTAGCTCTAGTTTCACATGCAGTGGTCACTTATGAGAGAATCTATTGCGAGAAAGAAATGTGAGGTAATAGAGCTGTGGAATGACACACAGTAAATGATCCAGCTGGTCAAGATTCAAACTGATGAGTCGCTACTTGGGATATATGTCTTACCCACTTGGCTATCAGGTCGCCCACACTGTTCTTTAAATGCTATGTTAATTATACAGGCATGACTCTTATGCCAAGTGTATACTTGTGCCACATTGAGCCTCATCTCCCGTTTTGGGACAAAACACTGAGAGGAAACCATTAAGTTCTAGTATCAAAGCTTGCCTTTTGGTTACATTTAGAGTAACTCTTCAGCAATGGAATGTACACAGCCTTTATAAAGTATTCACTCCCTCATGGTCAGTTTGACTGAGTTTCTTTAATAAGAATACACTCTTTAAAAAAGACTCTTTCATGCCAAAGTGAAACACAGATTTCTATGAAGTAATGTCACATAATTAAAATTATAAAATGTAAAGTAAGTGATTGCATAAGTATTGACCCCCTTTGAGCTAGTATTTAGTAGATGCATCTTTGTCAATTTCAGCATTGAGCCTGTGTGAATAGGTCTCAGCTGTAACCCATTCTTCTTTGAAAAATTGCTTATGACCTGTCAGGTTGTATGGGAATCTCGATGAACAGTCCATTTAAAGTCCACCTACAAATTCTCAGTTGGACTGAGGTCTGGGCTGTGACTTTGCCACTCCAAAACATTCATCTTCTTGCCTTTGAACCATTTCTGCCTAGCTTTGGCTTTACGCTTCGGGTTATTTTCTTGCTGGAAAAAACAAATCTTCTGCCAAGTCGCAGCTCTACTGTGCAATGCATCAAGGTGTCCTCCGGGAATTTCTAATACTTTTCTGCATTGATTTTACCCTCTGCTGTGTAAGCCTTCCAGCGCCTCCTGCAGAGAAGTATCCCCATATACAGATACTACCACCGCCATGCCTCGCAGTAGGGTGTTGTGTTCGTGATGATGTGCATAGTTTGGTGTCCACCAGACACCATGTCTTGTCTGATTTGCTGTGTTGCAAACTGTAGTCGAAAGCTTTTTTCAAAGTGGCTTTTTATTTGCCACTCTCCCATAAAGCTCTGGCTGGCAAAGAACAGGCATCAGCTGTTGTCTCTCCAATCTTAGCCACTAAAGCTTGTATACCTATGATTCCTCCTTTGAAGGAATCATAGGTATTTTGGTGGCCTCCCTCAGAGTTTCTTTCCTACTCAGTTATTTAAGACGCCATGCTATAGGTGGATGTTCCATATTCCCTCCATTTCTTAATGATGGATTTAACTGTTGTCCAATGAATATTCAGTAACTTTGACATTTTCTTATATCCATTCCCTGACTTATGCTTTTCAATAACCTTTTAACAGATTTGCTTGGAGTTTTCCTTTGTTTTCATGGTGTAGTTATAGCTGGATTGCTGATTTACCACTGATTGGACTTCTATACAGGTGTTTGTATACTACAATTACCTAAACACATTCACTGCACTCAGGTGATCTCCATCTTACTAATTCTAGCACCAGCTGGCTATATTTTTAATGACATAATCAAAATCAGTTTTCACTTTGACAGGACAGAGTCTTTATCTGTTAATCCTTATCAAAAGGCCAACTTACATTGACCACAATTTCATTTTAAATAAAAGGGCAAAACTTCCAAAGGGGTTGAATATTTTTACGGAGACTGTAAGCTGGTACAATATAGCAAAAACAAGTGTGTATGTGCACATGTAAGCTTGTGTTTTTGGTTTCTGTACATGTCTGTGTGTGTGCAAATGCTAACCTGCGTGATGGCAGTGGTATCCTCATGAAGGTCTTGTACGTCCTCAGCTCTCTGTGCAGCTCCAGGAAATGTTTCTCCTTCCTCTTAACCACCCAGGTAAATTCTCCATGCTTCAGCTCAATCTTAAACACCGCTGGCAGAGACTACAGACACACAAGCACCAGATTATTATCTCTCAGGGCGGCAGATTTTGGCCACTTCATGAAAAGGATTTTATAATGAAAAAACAATAACTTTTAAGATACTTTATTTATCCAGGGTAGCAGAAATTGCAAATGCAAGGGAGGGTAGGAAAAAATAGCTCAATCTTTGTGAGACATTGCCCTTATATAAACCATAAGAGTGGTAAACTGGGTCATGAATACCAAATATAGTGTGTTTGTAATTGGATAGGTGCATGTGCAGTACCTTGTTGACACTCCTGTGGTGTGACAAGTTGAAGCGGTCCTGTGCAGTGGTGAACCTCTCCACCTCCAGGATCCGGGCAGTAATGGGCACAGTGGGGAGGTAGACCTTAGCATTGGCCTCCTTAAAACCCACTGTGGCATACACCGCTGAAAATGGGATACGACTGTCCCCTAGGAACAGAGACCGAGGCTGGCAGTTAGCGTGAATTTTTTCATTTCTGTTTGTACACGTAGGAGTTACTCAGGCTGCTTAGGAGCGAGTAGGATGTATTGCTGAAAAATCGGCCTTTGTTCAAGCTTCTTGTGCTTTGCGAGTTTGCAGCGTTAGGGCAAATGTTTCTGTTTCTTCTCCGGTAAAGTATGTGGGGATCTAAATTACATAAAGGAAACACCCACCCTCATGCTCTTGGACTGCTGGATAGCAGTTTGGAAGCTTTGTGCATTCAGTTGAAATCTTTTCTTTCTTGTACAATTTCCATATGGTCAGACAATGTGAGCTCACTTTCTATTAGCCTGGCTCTGCTACTTCTTCATTTCCCAAAGATTCTGGGAACAAACCCAAGAGGACAGTCATGGACTAATTGCTTTGGCCTCATGTGACCATATAAATTTGCTTATGAATGATGAATCGAGTTCACGATCTGACAAGTTACATTCCATTCAAGTTTACTCTTCTGAGGAGCTCGCATAATCTTATCAACTCAACTGCTTACGATGGAAATAATTGAGTGCCTTGCTCAGTTTGAGTGATCACATATACAATACAAGTGTATTTTTCATGGTTATTTGTTTAGTTTATGGTCGTATTTTCTTTTACTTGTCATCTTGCTTTTGGGAGAAATGATTGTGAGGTTGTAGTATTAAAGAGAGACAAATAAGGCAAAAAAAAAGACATGCATACCTAAGCAGTTTCCATCATAGTCGATCTCCTCTCCCTCTCCGAGGTCCAGCTCTCGGGCATCCAGGCTTTCCACGAGGTCGGCCATGTCGATACCGTCGTGTTCGTCTGAGGCCGATGTGGCGTCAGAAAAGTCAGAGTTCACCAGGTCAAGCCTACTGGTAGTTGGCTGAGGTTTACCCAGCATGCTTAGCAGTCAAACCCCAGAGCAGGGGGCACCTAGAAGAGGGAAGAGATGATCGTTAATGTTGTTGTGAGCAATCTGACCACTTCCTGAGTGCACATATGCTCCTACAGAGAGGGGACGGTCATCTGACTTTTAACCTTCCAGTCGTCTTCTTCAAGTCACATAAGGACCACAAACCATGCAGGCTGTTTGGCTAAAACATGCCCAAAAATAGACATTTCTGTATACTGTAGACACAGCTGTAAGAACACTATCGTGAAAATATCTAAATTTAAACCTATGTCTGTGCAGATTCTTAGACATGTAGGTCATGGTAATCCTAGGACCTTCAGCAGAAGGCAGCTGAACTAAACAACAGCTCCACAAGCTCCTGGAACAACACAAGAGATAAGACACAAGAGTCCACCACCATCTAAAGGATAAGGGATGCTCCTTTGAGGACACCTGATTTAAGACAAGAGTAAAGAGTGCCACTTACATTAAACCAGAAGTGAAAGTGTTTAAATTCCTCCTAAGAAAGTTTCATCACCATTAAAATCCCGGCAAGACTAAAATTAAACATTTTCAACTGAAAATCAGGTGACAGAGAGGATTTATCATGAGCATATCATGTGTTGGCTGTTTTATAGTTATAGTCACAAATCAAATTTATGTCATACTCAGGATTTATCAGGCAGGTGGTGCATAAAATGACTGCTTTTCATGCCCATAGTTGTGTATCTACTTAGTAGGTAAGTCAAACTGAACAGATTTTTTTCCCTCATAGGACTTTTCCATTTTTTTAAACAATACAGCTAAAAAAAAACAGTTCCAAGATTGTGCACAATTTGTCTCTCTAACATCATATCAGGCCTGGATGCAACTCTTTAAACACGATTTACTTAGAGAACCACTTCCACAAATTCAGTCTGAGGAACATCAAACGGAACAAACAACCATTACTGTCAATCACCCCAACCCACCCCTCCACTTCAGACAGCTCATTATAAATGTATTTAAGTCTGTGTGGAAATCAGTGCCAGTTAAAACATGAGGCAGTCATTGCTGTGGTTTGTGACTTCAGAGACATTCTGGACTGGAAGTCAGGCGATTATTACCGATACACACAACAGAGGAAATTAAAAAAAAAAAAAAATCAGCTGATACCCTCCACCCTATCCATATTAGACATTTAATAATGAGTGTAACGAGTTGTTATGTAACTGAGCTTCTGCAACTGGAAAAATGTGCCATTTTTTTCTACCAAGCTCCAAAAAATAAATAAATAGATAATTATATCTGTAATTTGATGAAAGATCTAATTTTCTAGATTTTTTTTAAATTTACATTTTTTAAGTAATTTTATTTTTTGCATGAATGTATGTTAAAATGCATTCATAACTTCATCCTAATTTCTCAAATATTTCCTTTTTATTTAATAAATAGAGACAATTGTTCAATTCAAGTTTAATCATCTAAACACACACACACACACACACACACACACACACACACACACACACACACACACACACACACACACACATATACACACACACACACACACACACACACACACACACACATATATACACGCACACACACACATATATATATACACACACACACACACACACACACACACACACACACACACACACACACACACACACACACACACACACACATATATAAATAAAATCAGATACAACAAGCATATTAGGAGTTTTCTTTAAAAAAATGTTAAATAAATGTGTTTTCACTAGTGCAAAAAGTAAGAGAACTTCTTTGACTTTGAAGTTGTTCTGATTATAGCCTGTTTCACACAAAGCTTTGCATGCATCTAATTTCCTGCAACAATATCACACAGGAGAAATACCCAACTTGCTTTTCCTGTGGCGCCCTTTCGCAAAATGACAGGAGGCCAGAGGCGAGTTAATAAACAAAACAATATTCATCAGATAAAATAAATACGCATGACTCAACTTCCTTTGATATTACTTATTTCCAAATGAACTAAGTAACAGCCAAGGGACATTGCTGAACATTTGCTATACACAGTAAACAAACAGAGGAAAATCCATTTTCATTGTGAGTTAGAAAATGGTTTGCAGGCCAACAGGTACCCGTAAGTTGTGTGTCACTGCAATACATTACACAAAAAACTCAAAAAACTTAACGTTTACTCTTTAAATGTAGAGTTTTTTGGTTTTTTACATGCTTCCCTGTAAAGCTACCTTAAATAAACAAAATTAAATACACAAAATTATCAAAGGTAACTTAAAAATCTGGCAAAAATATTAAAGCGAATAAAACTCTGACAAAGCATTCTGTAGATTATTTGACATTTTATTGGTGACAAGCACAAAAACTGAAAACGTACTGAGATTAAAGTGACTTCTTACATCCATAAGTTGATTTCCTGCCGTGTTTTTCTCTTTTCTATCAAATATTGCCTAACTGCAGTTTAAGTTTAGACCTCTCCTTCCTTATTCATTGGCATTACAGTATATAATAATAATACAACATTTACAATACGTTACAGCTCTATAATTAAAAACCTTCATTCTGCATCTTTAAACAAATATTGTAAACACAGATAGATATTAACATACAGCGCGGTGGGCTACTGTACAGCAGGTCGTGTTGAGTAAATGTTTACACTGAGAAGACTCAGAGAAGTGTGGTTAAACTGTGCTTAGTTCTGTATTTTAGTTTCCCTATGCATCAGTGTTCAGAACTTTGGCTCAATTTTGAATAATAAACAATACTTCAACCCTGTAAAGCCCACTGTTGCAGAAATTCAACATCAGTTTTATTTTTTAAAATATATATACATGTGTATTATTTTTGTTAATCTTTTTCTATATTTGTTTTATCCATCCATCCATTATCTATACACCGCTTAATCCTCACTAGGGTCGCGGGGGGGGCTGGAGTCTATCCCAGCTGACTCGGGCGAAGGCAGGGGACACCCTGGACAGGTCACCAGTCTGTCGCAGGGCCACATACAAAGACAAACAAGCACTCTCACATTCACACCTACGGGCAATTTAGAATGATCAATTAACCTCAGCATATTTTTGGACTGTGGGAGGAAGCCGGAGTACCCGGAGAAAACCCACGCATGCACAGGGAGAACATGCAAACTCCATGCAGAAAGATCCCGGGAAAGCCGGGACGCGAACCAGGGACCTTCTTGCTGCAAGGCGAAAGTGCTAACCACTACACCACTGTGCAGCCCTATATTTGTTTTATATATATTTTTTTTTTTGCTAATTTTCTTCCATATTTGGGTTTATATATTAGTCTTACTTATATATTTTTAGTTACATATATACAAATCTTTTTTTTTTTTTTTTTTGCTCTTTTTTTCCCCTATATTTGGGTCTTGCAGGGTTAAGGCACCACAACCTGTTAAACCAGTTACAAACACTTCTCATGTGTTTGCTTCACTCCTGTTTCATTTCAAGAGTATCTGAATCCATGATCTGTGTTTCTGAGCTTTAAAGGCGCTTTTTAGGAAAAAAAACTTGACAAAGAGGAACACCCACATACAATAGCACTGAACTGCATGCTTAGTCATCCGAGACTACCCCTGACAAACCTCCTTTCAGTCTGGGTGAGCGAAAGAAGAAAAAGAGATGGGAAGAAAGAAAAGGGAAGAAAAAGGAAAGTTGACTCAGCAGAGACTGAAGAGAAAGTTCAATACAGTAGATCAGTGTGCAGCTCTCCTTTTCATCTTAATTCTTTTGGGGGAAAAAGCAGCCTGCTGTATTTCTAGCTGGTTGTAAAACAAATCGGTCCACAAAAAAATGCAAATACAAAACACTGTTTTTAAAATGAGCTTGACTAGAACGCGATTAACATTCCTCAAGAGGATCCAGCTAAACAGATTCAGTCAGGAGTGGGAAATGTACAAAGTAAACTGGGTGTTTACAAGGAGAGAAGAGAAGCCCCCTTTGCTATCTAATCCCAGTTCAGAGTGTTCCAAAATATATGCAAAAACATGAAAAGAAGAGCAGAAGTTGCTTAAATATGTAAACATCTGACGACATTTTGATAAAAAGCAGACAGAAAACAGCCATTAATTAAACAAATATGCGAACAGGACAGAAATGCGACCTAAACTTTTACAGACAGCAACAATCTGAAGGATTTCGATGCATCTAGAAGTGATAAATTGTTGTGTGAAATATTAGAAGTGGAACCTTTAAGAGAAAACTGTCACTATTTTGAGGGAAAACAACAAATGGAGAAAAAAACAGGGCAGTGTCTCTTTTCTTTTTAGGATGAATCAGCATCTAAGGGTGAGGTTTTGGTGATTCATTAGATTTCAACACTGAAGCAGGTACCAGTAGAAGCAACACCCAAACACATTCACATCGAAAAAAGACTAAAGTCAACTGTTGCTTGAGTGTAATGACGGCAAAAGACATCAAACTCCCCCAGACTAGACTGTCTAGGTTTGCATAAGCTGGCAATAATGTCACTGTGTGTGTGTCAATGTTTAACATTAATGTGAAACCCAAGTAACAAGGATGAAACGTCCTTTGCCTGCGAAGTGCTAAATTCTTCTGTTTGGAGCTAAAACTGTTCTTGATAAGTAAATAACACATGAGCACGTACACCAACAGATAACAGCTTGACAGTAAACATTCCTGCTCCACTGAACAAGATCCAACATGCTCACACAGTCAGAAGAGTCACCAGCTGTCTGCAGTCACTGCATGTCTGCCTGCTTCCAGTTGTCCCTGTGAAACTATTTATTCTTCTCATTCATCCAATCATTGCTTCTGTTTTTTGCTGTTGTTACTGAATGCTAATATCATTTGCGTAAGTATTCAGGTGTGTGGTAGCTAATTAAACCGCCAAAAGCTCCTTCCTGAGTATCAGTTACATATTTTTTAAGCTTTTCCGTGAAAATAATCTCTACAAAAACAGCTGAAGTGTAACTCTACACCACTGCCTCTTCTATAAAGTTCCTGCCCACCTGATTCAACTGTTATCAGACCATTAAATGACCATTATCATCACACATTAATACAATACATATGGGACAGTTGGGACTTCCTAGCCAGCCAGAAGGCTTGTTATCATAAGATCTAATAACTGATAAACAGAAAGTAACCCAGATAATGTATGTAACATGCTGTGATTATGCAATAAGTGCATGCAGTATTTCTTGTGGAAAAAGTGGAGCTTTCTAACGTGGTAAATTTAGCAACAGGGTGTGTTTTAACCCAAACTATCTTTAAAGATAGATTCAGTTCTCACACAGTGAGAACAACAAGTGAAACTGAAATTAAAAATCACATTTCAGTGAAAATATAATGATATATAATAACAGAGCAGCATTAAATGGGGTGATAATTATCTACTGAGCCTGCTAGAAGGTGGAAGAGGTCCCTCCTGACTCATATGTCGGGGAATGATGGATCATGATGAAGCTTATGAAACGGGTGCCCAACCCTTATCTCCACTCACTGCAGCTCAAGCACACCAGCTCGCCTACAACCCTACTCATACACTATAATACAAAACGTGAAGTTGGAAGTTGTACTGGAGTAATAAAGTCATATAAAAAAGTTAAATAATGATATCGGAAGCTCTAACCTGCAAGTTGACTGGATTGGTTCCTTAGGTTTGTTACATACGAAACTCTAGAAGAAATGGTCAACCATGACTGCTTATTTCACTTATAATATGTCTTCAAGCAGATGAAAAAAAACACCATATGGGCATACTGACAAGGCAAAAAATTAGATGTTTAACAGATGGGATCTTTAGGAGACTTTTTATAATTCCCATTCCTATGCAAAGTATGTTTGTCGATGACTGAGTCAGCACTGGCTATAAAGAGCTCAGACTGCATTGTCACATTTTGTACAGGACAGCTGTGTGGGAGGAGATGTTGCACACAGCTAAGAATGGTGTGACATCTACAAAACATACATAGCCTAGTCTTCAGAGTAAATGTTGCCCGCTGATGTCTCATGACGATCTAATAATTGTGAAAACATCAAAATTGATATAAGGCTGACCTGTTCTATTGGACACAAGTATTAAATAGTGACTGAAATGCAGCCAGTTAACACTACATGTCATCCAGCAGTCACTTCAGAACCATTAGAAAGCTGCAGCTCTGCACCAAAAACACTGATTTTATGTAACTGCAACTTTGGCAAACTCATCAAATCCACACGTTTAACCCTCGTATCGTCCTGCGGGTCAAAATTGACCCGTTTCAAAATGTGGGAAAAAATATACATTTTCCCAGTGAAACTTCTGATGTCCACATTTTCAACGTTGTTGGGAAATCTTTGAACATTTTTTGGTGGAAAAAAGAAATGTTAAAAATGTTTCTTTAAGAACATTCACACGAAAAAAACAACCAAAATCCAGTGAAATTCGCTGGATTTTGGTTGATTTCTTTGTGAAGGTTCTGAAAGAAATATTAGAAGTTTTACAAATATATATGTAATCATTTTAGATATTTTTAGGATTTTTTTTGGAAGATTTTTCCAAATTTTTTTGAAAATATTTACAAGAATTTTCTTGCCAAATTTGGGGGATTTAAAAAAAAAAAAAAAAAAAACTCTTAAGGGAAACTTTTAAGGAATTATTGGAATTTCTTCCTGAAGGTTTTGCAAATTTTGAGAAATTTGGGGAATTTTTTTGCTGAATTTTTGGATTTTTTTCAGACAAGGAAACAATATTTTTTGGTGCCCGTAAATGAGGACAACAGGAGGGCTAAAGCAACAGCTGTACAGAGAATTTTGTAATATTTCCACTTTTATTGCACTTGTATCTCTTGTATTTAGCCTTCAAGCGCCATGCAGCTGTCTAGCAACCATACAGCTGTATCTGTAACATTGCAAGTCAAATGTGATTCAAAAAGCAGAATGTTAATCTTCTGTTTGCATCAATAAAAATGAACAGGATTTTTTTAAATATGATATATCAATGCCATGAAGCTCAACACGAACCAGCTGGTTGAAATTTTGTATGGCGTGCAACCGTGCCATCAAGCAGAGAAAGAATTTATGACAGCGCAGTTATCTCCCAGCTCTAAGAATACCCACGACCCCCAACAGACTTGACCCACAGAGGTTAACTGCAAAGAGACCTGGAACTCTGAATGCGGTTTCCATGTCTGCACGCGTCGCCTCTGATGTCAAACACACGCATGTGCACACATATGTACAAAAGCAACGGACATGGTATCTGTGTGCACAACCTGGGATAGAGTTATCTCTCTGCTCCATTCTAATGGAACACTGCCTACTTCCTGCTTCCTGTTCTGTTGTCATGGCGATAGATAGATATAAATATCAACAGAAGCAGCGAAGAGCATCCGCCTCTCCCTTCATGTGCCAGCATCCCGCTGAAATGTCAATTAGTGGGAGAAGAATTGTGGAGTGTGGCAAAGAGACAGGAACAAATGAGGAATCATTAAAGTGGGCACTTCTCAATGTTTTTTGGTGTTGACACAGAAAATATAGTCTCTTATCAAACACCACATGCTGGTTTTAACCTCTCCTAAAACCTAATAGGACCTAATCCATTACTTGGGATGTCATATGTAATTTAAACTTCATCTAAGTACAGTTTTTGTGACAGAGGTGTAGATTTGTGCTTGCCAGGTTGTAAAAAAAAAGAAATTCTGGCTGCTGTTTATCATCCCCCAGTAGGATGCTTGGTTTTTCTGTAGCTATCTATTCCATCAGACAGACTGCTCAATGAACCGTTAGACCTCTGGCCTCTGGAAAAGTGCTGCAAAGCATTTTCCAACTCATGAAAGAAATCAGTGGACATTTTTAGGAGCTACAATTCTTTGGTAAAATGACTGATGCTGCTCTTTTGTCTGTCTGTTAAATATCATGCATCAAGGCGTAAAAGCTGTAAAAATGTGCTGTTTTATGAGGGATTCTGTGCTATGAGCAGCTTCCAGCTGAGAAATTTGGAGGTTACAACTCCAGCCAAGAAGTACTTTCAGGTCCAACATCAAATACCCTTGTTTACACTTTGCTAAACAAAGTTTAAGTAGAGTCCTAAACTGAACTCTGTGGCTGCGGGCAGTAACGCTATATTTAAAGGACAAACATGAAAGTAGTATCAGTCTTCTCATCTTACCTTCCAACACAGAAGGTTTAACCTATGTCTCAGGATTTCAAACTATCCTATTAACTAACACAATGAATCTTTATAGTTTAAGAAGCAGCTGACTTGTTGGTCTAACTTTGGCCTGGGCAGTAAAATGAAAGCTATATGTATCGACAACAAACACTTCATTGAAAATATCACCTAAATGCATCACTGCCAGGAAAAAACAGGAAAAAATAAAGTCTACTTTGCTCTTCTGTTTTTTTCTTGCTTTCTTTATTGTGTATCAAAGTATGATCATTCTTTTATCTTTATTTATGTGTGTAAATATATTTATTTGTGTGTTTTGGGGTTACAAATACACCTAAGTGATTACATTCAAATTAACCTTTGTTTTGCTGGTCTTTATTAAAAATAGGTTATTAAAAATGATCGATAATGGTTCGTACTCCCTGAAATGAAACCTTTTATTGTCATATTTTTCCAGCTGTATCACCAAACTCCAAATTCTAACATACCGCATGTCTGTCTAGTACAGAAATCTATAACTCTTATTAGAAAGACTCAACTAATAGTGGCTCACCCAACCCAGCCACTTTTTAAGTTAATATCTTATCATGTACCCATGAATCATTAGCTAAAATATGGATTATATTAACGCATAACATTGATTTATTAACATTAATACGGAGACTAGTTAGAACTTCAAGGGGCTTATTAGAATTCAGTACCAAAAGTTTAATATTTTACTCAAGGTTTGCCCTCTAATCAATAATGCATTCAACATGTAGTTGATTCATTAATTTCTCACACCCTGTTGAACCGTTCGTGTCAGTCAGAGAAGCCTGAAACAAGCAGAGCAACAAGTGTTCTTTTTGTTCACTGCATATTATGGCTGGCTGTGTTGCCTTTACAATCCCTAATGTGGTTCCATCCATCCTCCTGAGATTTATTGTGCCGTAACACTCTTCCCTCTGTGGCTTTAAAATAAGAGAAGATGAGACGTGTGGTTATTAAATGTGTGTTTTTGCAGCAGAGCAATGCAAAGACCCACGAGGGAGGGACAGATGGGAAGGAAGAAGAGGTCACTGGTAATTTGTATCTGCATCCCATATCAGTTCTGTCCAAAATTAAGTTCAGTCAGGAAGTTGTGTTTTGCAGCCAAAAGTTTGTCATCCACGTAGGAAGACACTTCCATTAGTCCAAATCTAAAATGATCGTATATACCGTGGTGTTTTTCTAAGCAGTTTTCTACAAATAAAATGTGACTTAAATGGTTTTTATTAAATCGAGGGAATGGTGAGCACTTTTTAAAATTGTGTGCAGTGACACTAAGGCTTTTCTCATAGTCTGCACTACACATAAATTCCTCCTTACACAACAGAAAGCAGCAGGATTGTGATTCCATCCAGAGACAATGTTCTTCCCTTCGCTCAGCGAGTCGCTTTGTTCTTTAAGGTGGGAATTCATCCTGCTGTGGACTCTTTTGTGAACTGGGTTATGCTCGCAGCATGAGTCCGAAACCGAACCCTAAATGTATCACCATGAAGTATGTGGAGAATGTTTGTATTTCACATATCCTAAGGCAAATTATTCTACTGCTTCAGGACATCTGGGTATCAGGTGTGCACCACATACAGGGTATTTTCTCATTAAATGGGGTTTCATGCTGATTCTCATGCCTGCACTACTGTATGTCATGTTCTCTTTCTCTTCTGTCACACCACTCTCAGTTGAATAATACCCAACAACCACAACGTCATTCTTGAATGTTTTCATCTTTTACAGTCTTTCTAATCAGGTTAAGTCTGACTGTTTTGAAGAAACACAATAAAATCTAGCTTCAAACACTTTTAAAGCAGCTGTCAGTGACAGAGCTTCAATTGGTGATTTCACATTTTGCATTTGTGGTTTTCTTTTTCATTCCAGTGGATTGCAAGCTAAATCAAGACAACATAAAATGACAGCACAACATTTAAACAATACTGAAGTTTGATAGAAGAAAATGTTTGCAGCGCAGGATAATATTTCATGCAGAAATTCACAAATCACGCAGGGTGCTATTGACACGATCAGGTAAAAACAATTCAAAATTATAAAGGAATTCTACTTTATCAAAAATAAATGATAAAATAAGGAATTTTATCATTTAACAAATTAATTAAGTTTTAGTTAAGTGGATTTAAAGATTTCGGTGTGTGTAAATCATTGTTTTGTACATAATCTAGACTATTTGAAATGTCATTTTGCTTACATTTTTCATATTATGATCTAAATCAGTGTCATGACATATCTGTTAACATTGTGTAAATGATTTGGACTCATGTACTGTACATCGCAAAGCCCTACATGCTCTGTTATGCATTGAAAAAAGGGGCTTATATGACTGGAAATTATTAGTTTTCGTGGAATTCGATGTGATAGAACAGAAAAGGAGTGAACACAGCAAAAAAATTCTGGCATTTCATCACAAAGTTGAGTCATTTTCAGCTGTTTCATTTTTATTTTTAATGATGTGACACAATGACCATCATCATCAGCTGATTCTGACTCATCGTGTCATAACTGCTCTTTATCACATCTTCAGCAGCGGTCATCATAACTTAACTGTTACATCTGCATTACTTCATTGATAACATTAGTAAAAGCTAATCAGAAACATTTAGACAATTATCTCTACTAGTTGTAATCTAAACTTTGCGTAGCTGTCTGTCTTAAATTGGCATCTATTGCTCCTACTTTTTGTGGCTCTACATGTTTAAAAGTGTCAAATTATCGAATATCACACTGGAGGCGGACTTAACATCTGTCAACATCAGCAGAGGTGCTGTCACCAACTACCCACTGTAGCTGAGGAAAAATAGGTAACCTGTGAAAATGTATCATCGATTCCAGGAGGCGCGATAACAAGCTTGACATTTAGGAAGTGCTAAACCATTTTAGAGATACCACACATGTAAACATCGTCTTAGCATAAAAGACTGCCAATCACACTTGCACACATTTATACAGCACAATAAAAGATAACATAAACGCCGCTTGGCATTTATGGATCGTGCCGTGCCAAGCTCCTCGTGGCGCAGATGGTACAAACAGAGAGAAAGAGAAGATGGAGGGAGGAAGGGAGGGAGAGAGAAGCAATGAGAGAGGTCTGTGACACCTCTTTTTCTCTGCCCACACTAAAGCTGCCTATTATCTAATCCTTCACACCATGGATAGGGGGGACAGGGATGGTCAGAGAGGCAGAGAAAGCAAGACATACAGTAGATGCCAGAAAAAAACAAAAGGAGAGCGAGAGAGCAATCGTCATCATCGCCGGAGCGGCGTTCTATTGGTGGTAACACAAGGCATCATTGTGCTGAAGGAGCGAGGGAACCGCTCCCTGTCTGTTTCAGCCGAGCCTGACTCGGCCCGACTAGGGCGGCCAAGTTTGAGCCTGGAAATTACTAAACTATAACTTGTGTCCAGACCACTACGATGACTCATGACTCCAGCGGCAAGGCGGCGAGTGCAGAGGATGTTGGTGCTCTTGGCTTAAAGGGCCGCTTCAGCCAAACAACAACAAAACATCTCATTTTTGGTGCCTGAGCAAGAAAGCACCACGTTCAAAAGTAGACAGTTTGGCTACACAGGCGATCGAAACTGTAGGTGCAGATATGTCCCTTTTTTTGTTTGTGATGGACCTCTTTTATCTTTAGTAGATTATGCACTTTTCAATTTTGTCATTACCACAGCAGCAGCAGAACAGGACTGTCTCTTCTTTTACTTCAAATAAATACTGAGAAGGTACAGACAAGTGACAGATTAAAGGAAAACCTGCAGTGATAGGATCCAGTCGTTCTGTTATGCCATAGGGAAGTATTTTGCTGGGATTTTTCAGGTCTGCTTGTACCCTTAGAGGAAAGAGTAACTGCAAATCAATACAAAGTTCTTCTGAGTGATCTCCTGTATGCTGTAATAAACCATTGCTATCCTAGTGGGAGTGAGCTCCCGTTCCAGATGCTTGCAGAATCAATCCCAAGGTGCATGGAAGCTATTCTGCCTCTCATAGTGACCCCAAAACACTTGTTGGATTTGTTGGTTTTCCTTTAATCTGTCACTTGTCTGTACCTTCTCAGTCAATGATTCAAAAAGCTTATGACGCAGGTTGACAAAGAAAACTGCACAATTAGCTTTGCAGCACAATCCTAACTATGAAGGTTTAATAGCCCACAAATTGTTATTCCTGAGACTGTGGTTGGAAACTCACAACAACATTTGTGAATATTTGTTGGGGCTTCATTGTGTGGCAGAAGTATATGAGCCAGTAGTCCACATCTGGAATGAATTTACAGGAATAACGTGTATGCCAAGCTAAAAATACTTCAAATCCTTCGTAGCTTCTCTGAGAAAGTCCCAAACTGCAATAATGTCCAAAGCAGTAGACTGCTTTTATGTATTGGGAAAGAACAGAAGGTGGTTACAGACGAAAAATCTCCCACAGTCCAGTTTAACGACTGATATGACACAAAAACCTGGTATGACAGCACTGCATGCACCATACTGACACACTTAAACACACTCTTATAGGTAATAAAGTTTGCTGTATGGCTCAACAACAGAAAAGTATTGAGGTCATGCTTGTGAGCACTGCCTGTGCAACAAGACTACTGAATGCCAGAGGTCAGAATCAGAGATATCAGTTGCAAAGACAACAGAAGAAGAGTGGAGAGCGGAGGGAGGAAGGGGCTGGTTTTGTATGAGCGAACAGCGGAGAGAAATATCTCCAGTCTTCCCATGACATTCCAGCTGAAGCAACCAACTTTCACAGCAGAGTATGAGAAGGGTGCAAGAGGCCAACGCACACCTGTGCAGTCTTATGCAACAGGTAGCGCACTGTTTGTTGCATTCTTTAACATGAAAAGAATAAACACCTTCCACTAAAGGATCAAAACTGATCTCCAAACACCATCAGTCGAAGATCTTTACACTTTCAAGATGTGTATTTCCAAGATAAACACACATAGTTACACCTTGTCTTGTAAACTACATATTTTCGAGGCTGCAAAACAACATTTCCAGCATGCAGGATCAGCAAGAAGAATAACATACTAAGATTTCTCAAACATGATCCCACTGATAACCCAAAACCAAGGAGTGTCACAGAGGCACACATGTCTCCCAAAGCCCATGGACGCAAATAGAACAGAGCAGACACAGAGACAAACAGAGAGGGAGACATTACCAACCTGCTCTTTTTGTGGACGTGCAGCCCACATGCTGGTTGGTCTGATCAGTCCACTTCACTTCACTGAATGGACGACAAAGCCGAAGCATTCACTGTCCGGCAGAGCGGACAAAGAGCTGTACAGCAGCAGCAGCAGCAGCAGCAGCAGCAGCAGCAGCAGCAGCAACAGCAGCAGCAGACAGCTAACTCTGAGCTCCTTCTGTTCTGCAACTCAGTAACTGTGGCTGAGAAAAACTAACTGTGAACTCTCTCCAACTCCTCAGGAAGGGAGGGGTCTCTGCAACTCTGGACCAATCGCAGAGAGAGATTCCTCCCTTGAGCTGCCCTCATTGGACAACCAAAAGTGCTTTGCCTTCTGGTGGAGTAGGAGGAGTCCTCTGGGGGAGAAAATACTGACACTGGTACTGCCTGTTAGATCATCATTTCACACTCTGCCACTTTCCTCTCTCTTTATTTTGCTGACGCTCGATTTCATGCATCTGTCTGTACTTGCGTGTCTTTATCGATTTGCAAACACAAGTGACAAACCAGCAAAGCACTTTAAAAATAATCAAAAAGACTGTTTGTGAGCTTCAAAAACCCAAATGTGTTGACAAAAAAGCAAAGCTGCGTTCAAAAATCTGATTTGTTTGTTTTCACTTCAACCTGTGTGTACACTAACTATGACCACACTTAAAGGCCTCTAATCTGCATACCTGTACTACAAAACCATTCATTATCCAGCAGCCACACGCAAACATCCACACATTCAAGATCTCTCCTTCCATCTAGTGGATGAAGCAAACTCCTGCACTCCTCACAAATGGAGCACACACACTCGTTGATGCCAGATGTGTGTGTCTCCTTATGATGGACAGGGACTTTAACCTGCAATCTAACACACCCTGGAGGCCCACTGCAGATAAAATGACACCCAAACACTCATCCGCACTTTATCACGTCTACATGCACACGAACCGTACAGAAGTACAGCACAGAAACAATTAAGTGGTAAATGTATTCCATGTACGGAACATGCAGCAATAAAATCCTTTAAAAAAAAGATCAGACAAAGAGATGCACTGCTGGAAACTACAGGGAACTTCACAAAGCTCACAACCGTAAAAAGCCAAACAGAGAAATCGCTCTCAAATACACTAAATACAGCCGTGACAATTCAAAGAAGACACCCTGTGTTGCTGTCATTACCTCCTGTTGCACTTGAACCAGGACAATTTTGGCATTTTGTCTTCATAAATAGTGATATAAGCTTGTTGTTTGGCTTTTAACACCATTTTTTGTGAGCACAGGTCCATGAAATGTACTTTACACAGTACACATTTCTCAGTATAAAAGTATAAAGCTTATAGAATAAAGTTTTCAGCATCCAAACACACACATATATCACAATCTGGACACATATAAACATCAAATAACAGGCAGAAACCTACCAGACGTGATGAAAAAGGTCTTGTAAACTGTCCTGACGAGTGTCCTATGTGCGTTCTGTCCACCGTTGAGCTCTGTTTCCTCTTTCTCTATCTATTTATCACCTGCTCACCTTCTCACTCCCCCTTTAATCACACACACATTATGATCAGGTCATAAACATAATGGTATCTGTGGATACACAGAGCTCAAAGGGCAGAGAGAAAATATTTGAGACATGAAGATCAGTGCAGGACAAGCAGAAATAAACTGCAAATGTAATTGTGATTTGCACTTCAGACTGAGTGATAAAAAACGATCTAAATATGTCAGTCTTGTAGTCATGAGAGCATAATTATGTCAAAGCTGACTGTAAAGACTGCAAGAGTACATCCTGTATTATCAATGTGTTCTTTGAAGAATTTGGGGGTTATTAAAACCAAACTAGAGTAAAATTAACCAGTTTCGATGCACATTGAGTTTGTTCTGTCACATGAATGAGACACTAAATTGAATGAAAATTTAAAGCAGAAACTCACAAATTTATTACCAACAGTCCTGCTAGAAATAAAGTATAGCTACCTCGAAATCATATATTTAGCTGTATTAACTTACAGATAATGAATGGTATTACTCTGTGAAGTGCTATGAGACGACTGTAGGAGCCTAAATGCATTTAAGTTGATGTTCAACAGAATAAAATGCATTTTATGACTTAAGTAATTTACATTAATTTAAGAGGAGGCAAAAGAAGTATTTACAGTAAGATTATTTTATTTCTTGCACTGCAGGTGTGTGGAAGTTGGAATTTTGGAATTTAATTAATTAATTGGAACCTACAATGGAAATATATTGTGAATTAATATTTAATTCATGGAAAAAATGTTAAATAGACATTCTCACTACCCATTTTTTGGGGTTTTTATGAAAGTTTGACCTTTACTGTGCACAATTATGAGTGTTCAGAGTTGACAGTAGACGGTTGTTTTCAAATTCATGTGGCGAAAATGGAAAACTTCTCTGAGCTCACAGCAATTTTAAGGTGTGTACTTGCGAGCAGGATTTGTGACATTACATAGACGCCCATCCAATAGGAAACTTGCTTCAGTGTGACATGGAAACTTAAAGCCACCATTGCACATACATAAAATCTGGACATTCTGTGATGTTGAAGACACTTTTCAAAGTGACAAATAATATTTGCATTACCATATATTTTAGTTTTTTTTTTTTTTTAAAAAGAAGAGGGTTGTATGTGTCATTTTAACTTTTTTGGTAAAATCCTATCAGACACGTGCTATTATTGTAACTAGAGAATGTTTATACATCTTTAAACATGCTTGGAGTGGATTTATAATAATAATGCACATAAAATTCATGGAATTAAGGTTTTATAAGTTATTTAGCTGCTACGAAGTTTGCCTTTAAGATTAATACCCTTTTTTCTTTAACATACTACTTCTACTGTTGCCTGTCTTTGTAAGGCACTGTGGCCAAATATAATGTGAGTACTTAGAGAGCGATGGAGTCTATAATCTAGTGGTAATTAAATAGGTTGCTAATGTGCCTCTGCTCTAATCTCATTACAAGTTTGATATGAATATATTTCTTATACTACATTTAATGTTTAAATCTGTCTTAAATGTTTTTTTGCAACCAGTGTGCTTGAGATAAAACAGGAGTAATGTGGGTTCTTAAATGCACCATGGCCCCAGTTCTCACTCTGCTCTAGGCAACTTGGAGTCTTAAATTAAATCTGGACTGAATATAATGCAATTTAATTCTTTATGACCTGTAATTACACAACTCCATTTGGGCAGAGTGAAATTCTGAGATATTTCTGTCCCAGATTGATCTTTTAAAATGATTTTGATATGCAAATAATTTGAATGAACAAAAGCCTGATAGGAATTTATGTTTTGTCCATTAATATGGGGGAAAAAACTTTTTACTCACCTCCTTGCTAAATTAGCTGCCAAAACCACACTTCTGTAGCAGATTTAGTCTTACTGAAGGACACTTGATGTCACTCTTGTCTCCTCTCTACGACTTGGTGGTAAATACCGATTTGCTGAAATTGGTGAGTATCAACCCCCAGCCATTACTGCCCCAACAGCACCGGTAGGCGGTGTTGCAACACTGGACTCACTGCAGACCCCCACACCTCCCTCCCTGGAGCAGCACCACTCCACCTGGCTATGATGTTTTGCGCACAGGGAGTCAGCATGCACACACTGGATGTTCAGCATAACTAGAGGAGCAGAAGTGAGGTGCCAGGGTGGATTTCTTTAGTCAGCCTCAACTACTTTTTATTCCACTTTAATCATCTTAACTCCTATTTTTATGATTATGTTGACAATGCATCGTTCATTCGTCGTTTTTGTGAGTTTTATAAAACTGTCCCCCTTCCGCCGCACAGCATTTGTTTTCACGGTGGTTGTTGTTTATCCGTTCGTATTTGGCTGAATTTGACCTCCGGTGTCCTTCCCAGGACAGATGTTCACTGCTGCTGCCGCATCATTACGACCCTGAGTCTGACTCACCGTCACATGCTGCCCGATGCAACTCGTCAATCCATCCACTCCTATGGTTTGAACTGACGCGTAAAGGCAGGGACGTACTGCTGGTGATGGGAACTCTCTGGGACGCGTTGGCGCATGAAGAACGAGCTTCTGGTGGCTCACGGGAACAGAAAGGATGCAGGAGATAACCAGTCTTTAAGTTTTCGATTTTTTTTTGGACAATATGTGTTTGTGTTGTTTTCTGATGTGTTTGTTTTGATTGGAATACGGACAGCTATAATTTGGCAGGTGATATGTAGCTTACAAATGTACAGCATTTCATTTGCTTTTTAACACTCTTCCTTTGGACACGTACTTAAGGGGTACTTCAAAGTGCGTGTTGCAGATGAAGTGGATGATTTGGATCGACCTCAAATAGCCTCATGTTTGTGTTAGAGTGTGAAGAGGACTAAATGTTGGCTGGAGATTCTCGGATGTTTTCTGTCAGCTCCGAATTTTAACTTGTTTCACCGTCAAAGAAAACAATTACGCGCAAGAACATCTGGTTTTACGCACGCCTGCCACGCGCAGCCACCCGAACCCGAGACAAAGATGACGGCAGGATAGTGCAGCAACAAGGGGAATGAGGTGTCCCAGACCCGGGGTGACTTCAGCAGTCAGGGGCA